>NC_050604.1:27145801-27198301 GCF_013368585.1 Megalops cyprinoides
TAAATACAGTATTCCTTTCAAATCCACCCTTTGAACTGGCCTAAGGCTCAGAGTCTGAATCAAAATAATACTTGTCACATGAATATCTCACATTATCAATCATTTCACGGAGGTGTGATAAATGTCAACGTACATCAAGAGCAACCTGTTTAATTTCTTCAGCTGATTTTTATCCTGTGTGTCAGTTCTACCTGAGTAGTCCTCCCACTCTCATTGGATACTGTGCCACATAACACAGTAAATCTTTTCCCCTGTAGAATTAGGCACAGGCGTTACTGGACATTTGCTCACAAAATGACAGAATGCTACACTGTCAATGGCCGTAAACAACAGGTCACCAAACAAAACCGTAAGCACCAAACAATGTCATTCAGCATCCAGCCCTTGACTGATTACTGTCAGGCCATTTTATTTTTCATTCTGCATTAGAGAGAGAGTTATCTATCACCATGCACCATCCACGGCGGAGCCATTCACAGCAAGCATTTCCAGTGATGTCATAGTGATGCCATTGTGACGTCACTGCAGGCCTCTCCCAGGGTGCCCGCCCCCTCCAGCCGCAGAAGGAGAAGCTCAGTGGGGTTAAGCCAATCACAGAGCGGAGTGGCTGCGCTGACCCCTCCCTCCGCCTCTGCTGTCTCTCCTTAACCCAGAATACGCGTGCTTCCTCGGTATCACCCACATGTGTTTTAACAGAGAATCTGTTTGAAAATTAGCAGAGAATCCAGTAACGCTGTGGCATTACCAAAGACCTGGTAACATTTTAACATTGGCAACTTGTCTAATCGACACAGCAGTGCTTTCATCATCATCGAAGTAGCTGCTCATACAGATAATGAAACAACAATGAAGATTTGACATTCATGAAAAAATGACCTGTGTTTTTTCCTAGTAAATCTGTTACTCCTGTTTAATTAGTAACTGGCAAGGCACAATTCTCAGACCAACAGCTTTTCAGCACCAGTACAACTTTCAATGTCTTCAGTTAATTAACCAACAAATTCAAATTTCATAAATGAAGGTTTAATCAACAGTACACAAATCTGCAAGATTTGTTCAACTAGATAACGCTGAAGTGAATGTAACATTAAGTGCGAATGAACAATGTAGATTCAAATGTAATGAAATTCTCAAAGGTGGTGAAAAAAGGGTCTAGACATGTTTCACATCAATGTCAGTATTAATTATCACTATGCTTTTGTTTTAAAATCAACACCTCAATATTTGACTTTCTGAAGGAACATGAGAAATCTACAGTACCATACTTTGAAAGAGGTCCAATAGCTGGTGCCCATATTGCAGGTGCTTCAACAGAAATGACAAAAATTAAGAGCATTGAAAACCACAGGGACAAAACAAGGAAGAAGTGGATCGGGAAAGGAACAGGAGTTGCATCAGAGCTCAACAACAGGGATAGAGACGCCTAACAGGATAGCTGCTAAAAACCACAAATTACCACAGAACTGAGTCTACACCTCCATTACCCAGTCTCATCAAAAACTGTACGTCATGAGCTTCTCAAAGTTCATATTTATGGCTGAGCTGCCATTTTGAAACTGTATAATAATCCTGTTTTACACTGTTTCCCACGTGCATCATTTTACATTTGCAAAATATCTGTCCCACTCTCTTGAGTTACCTCAGGAACTTGTAAAATGTGTGTTTCACCTATGAATTTAGTGCCATTTGCAAATGCAGTGATTTTGCTTCTAATGTCTTGAGGGTCAAAGGGGAACAGGTTGAAAGCAATGATAGATTTAAAGGTAATGTTCGGGCTTCCCCTGTTTCCAGCTCACCCACTGCCCCTGGGCATATCCCAGCCTTTGTAAGAGTAACGCTGACCCTGGACCCCAAAATATAAATCACTATTGTCCTTCTTCAGTTAGCATTCAGTGTATATACCTATCCCAGCCTTTGTAAGAGTAACGCTGACCCTGGACCCCAAAATATAAATCACTATTGTCCTCTTCAGTTAGCATTCAGTGTATATACCTGTGTGCTCACCTGGTTGAATAAAGGGAAAGAATAAGGACGTGTAGTGTGAGTCACACGTTAATCTCCCTGCTCCTGCTGTATTCTCCTGCTGCTCACTGCTGCCCTCCACAGGACAGTGTGGTAACTGCAAATGGATGAGAGGAAGCATGCAGCTCAGTGTCTCTCTAGTTATGAGAGAGATGTCTCTCTCTTTTCTGTGTAATTCTATCTGCCCAGTGCCGGTGCCAGTGGAGCAGATGGGCTCCCCCTCTGAGCTGGGTTCTGCTCAAGGTTTCTTCCTGTTAATTAGGGGGTTTTTCCTTGCCACTGTTGCCTTAGGCTTGCTCTCAGGGGGTCTCAGGCCTGGGAAAAATGTAAAGATGCTTTGTGACAACTTGTGTTGTAAAACACGCTATACAAATAAAAAAACCAAAAAAATTACACTCTCTTTCTTCAGTGTGTCTCCCTAATTGAGTCTTTTTCCCTGTATTGTATTCATATACTATCATGTCAGTGATATTTCCCCCTCTGTTCTGTTAAAAATTTGTATTATAAAACAATGGCAGCCCATGAAGCATGGATTTTCCTGTGCCCAGGTGAGGTCATGTGACACAAACACTTAGGCAGTACATTTGGGCCCCATTCTCTTCCCAGTACGGCTTCCTACTGCATATCAACCACAGAGTCAAATTCTAAAATCACGACACATTGCAACATCCTCTCAGAGCGCCGTCCTTCCACCTCACAGATCCGCTGTCCTTCACAGAGCGCCATCCTTCCACCTCACAGATCCACTGTCTGCCACAGAACGCCATCCTTCCACCTCACATATCCACTGTCCTTCACAGAGCGCCATCCTTCCACCTCACAGATCCACTGTCCTTCACAGAGCGCCATCCTTCCACCTCACAGATCCACTGTCCTTCACAGAGCGCCATCCTTCCACCTCACAGATCCGCTGTCCTTCACAGAGCGCCATCCTTCCACCTCACAGATCCACTGTCCTTCACAGAACGCCATCCTTCCACCTCACAGATCCACTGTCTGCCACAGAACGCCATCCTTCCACCTCACATATCCACTGTCCTTCACAGAACGCCATCCTTTCACTTCACATATCCACTGTCCTTCACAGAGCGCCATCCTTCCACCTCACAGATCCACTGTCCTTCACAGAACGCCATCCTTCCACCTCACAGATCCACTGTCTGCCACAGAACGCCATCCTTCCACCTCACATATCCGCTGTCCTTCACAGAGCGCCATCCTTCCACCTCACAGATCCACTGTCCTTCACAGCTTCAAAGCTTAATTTTTATTAATCATTTTGTCATTGCAGGGGAATTAACACCTTCAGAAAAACCACCACATCCTGTATAACATAGTAAAGACCCGTGACAGAGCATGCTCAGACTACAGATTCAGGGTCTGCACCATGGAGATGTGTGACGATATCTACAATAATGCAGAAACCATCCAGTCCTGCAGGTCCAGAACCACAGCAGATCAGGACCCAATGAGCAGCCCAGGAGATCAGCACTCAGATAAGACATAAAGTATATTTTTATCAGTGTTGCTGGAACTGCATTGCATTGAAAACTCTGAGCTGGACTCTAGAGATGAACACGAAATGATAAGACTTGTAGGAGAGCACAAAACACTATCACGTAGTCTCACAGCACAGTACATTACACACAAGAGCTGAAGTCAAGACCAGAAGCCCAAAGAACTAGAACCAGACCAAGAGCACATATATGTGGTCATGAGGCCATGAGGTTGAAACTCCATCTCAATCAGACAGAACTACTAATGCTGCTGTGGATCATGTGTTTTACAATGAAAATAAAGCCTGTCTTGCTAGATATTACTGAGTGGCAGTGTGAACATCAGGCAGGCTGACCCATGCGGGACACCATACTTAATGCTGGATAAGAGTCCCCATTTAGCTGCACAAATGCCAGCTTATCACACAGAGCAGATCTGCACCAGGAAAGAGAGACTGAGGGACTTGTATCACTTCCTCTTTGATGAAAAGTCTTTCAAGCCTGTTCCTCTTTCCTCTGGAGTGAGAATATACATTTTTGACAGTTTGTCAGTGATTACTTTCTCCACACATTCTTTATAAGTCCAGACTTCAAGCATAATAATCTGATATTCAGAAAGCATATTTGTATTAAGCACTGTCTTTACAGGAGATTTCAAACCTTGTGTCGCTCGCACACACACACACACACACACACACACACACACACACACACACACGCTTGAGTTGTTGCTATGTCTGCTTCCTGTGTCACTCACATATAAAAATTATTGTTACCCCTGTTCCTGCAGTGGTAGCTTCCTGTGGTATTCATAGGGTAGGTTAAAAACATCACTGTCACTACAGTGCAGTACAGCAGAGACGCAGCACAGGACACACAGACTACAGATTCAGGGTCTGCACCATGGAGATGTGTGATGATGTCTACGCCAATGCAGAAACCATCCAGTCCTGCAGCTTTACAGCAGACCAGAACCCAGAGAGCAGCCCCAGAAGTCAGCAGTTGGGTAAGAACACACACACACACACACGCGCGCGCGCACACACACGCACACACACACACACTCACACATACACACGCAGATGCACACACACACACAGTCACACACACACACACACACACACACACACACACACACACACACACATACACACACACGCAGATGCACGCACACACACACAGTCACACACACACACACACACAACCAGACACATACGGGCAAGTTCAACAGGTTAAGTTTTGACATGCCACTGACCTTAAAGAGCTTTACCCTGGACATTTACAGTTATGAAAATTATTTCATACTATTTAAAATTCAGGCCTCAATGGATGAATCCTTGATGAATGAGGAGGACAGAGTGATTGGCCTTCAGGTCTAAGTGATGAGAATGACAGGAAATAAGGTTCATTTCATGTTTCAAGCATTGAAATGAATGCATCACATTAATGTTGTAATATGTATGTATATGTACATATACGTATATGAATATAATGTAAATGTCATGTAAATATAACATTAATGTAAATGTAACATAAATTCGTGAGAATACACTCATGTTGAGGCAGACAGGCAATGTGAAAGAGTGATTTAATATTTACTTTGAAAAGTATTCTCCATTTTTGTTAGTTTCCCATAATCTATGATACAGGTGTCTGTGTGGATCTGATGGATCACAGTCTCACACACACACACGCACGCAAACACACGCACACGCACACGCACACACACACACACACATTCACACGCACACACACACACATTCACACGCACACACACACACACACACACACACACACACACACACACACACACACACACACACACACACACATTCACACGCACACACACACACACACACACACACACACACACACACACACAATAACTAACACGGCCGTTGGTCCCACAAAAAGCAGCATTAATAGTCACTCAGGTCCCCTCATTTGTGGCTCTGTTGCTTACAGTACCAGTCAAAGGTTTGCACACAACGTTTATTCTTTAGTTTTACTATTTCATGCATTTTAGAATAATAGTAAAGATCAAAACTATGAAATAACACAAATGCAATTATGCAGTGATCCAAAAAAGTGACCAAAATCAAAACTATATTATATCTTATATTTTATTATTGTATCTTATTTTAAATATATATTTTAAATATATTATTTTCAAATATTTTAAAATTATTTTTTTGTTGGAAAGAAATTCATACATTGACACCAGCTTCACTATTACTAAGAAACAAACTCTAGCATTTAAGCATATGTCCTGAGATCAAAATGTCTATGAATGTATGTTTCCCATTATCTCAATAAGGTGTGTCCAGACTTTTGACTGGTACTATACATTCAGTGAATGGGAACATTGGGCTGTCTCTAAGCCTGACTTATATTCAGAGTATGAGAGTGTTGGGTCTCTAAGCCTGGTTTATATTCAGAGTATGAGACTGTTGGGTATCTAAGCCTGGTTTATATTCAGAGTATGACAGTGTTGGGTCTCTAAACCTGGCTTATGTGCAGAGTATGAGAGTGTTGGGTCTCTAAGCCTGGTTTTTATCAGAGAATGAGAGTGTTCATGATGGGAAAAGTTCTGATCTATTATAATGATAAAAGTAAACTTTCAGTTCCTCTTTATTCGCTGGGATATTTTCCGTGAGAATATTTATCTTCTTTTCTGCAAACACACTTCCTCTGGCAACGGGCTCTACCCCTTAGCACCCTCTCACTGCATAAACCAGTGACAGAATGAGGGAACTGACATTTAAAAGCGATAACTAAACTGTGAAAAAAATGAACAGAAGAGACATGAAAACTAAATACCTTCAAATTAATGTTAAATAAAATCTAAATTTAAAATAAACCAGACCACTGCAGCACATACAAAATGGTCCACAACGTCCCCAAATTCTCTCGTGTCTCACCCTTCCTGATCTCCCTTCACTGGCTGCCAGTGACAGCTTGCATGCACTTCAAATCGCTGGTATTAGCCTACCGAGCGGTGAGGGGAAAGGCTCCGTCTTACCTGCAGTGGATTGCAGGGCCTCCACACCAGCCAGACCACTGTGCTCAGCTTCTTCAGGACACCTGGCTGCCCCTCCCTCTCGTAGCCTCGCATCCCGGTCACGCCCACCGTCTGTCCTGGCCCCTGCATGTGGAACCAGCTTCCTGTTTCACTCAGAAGAGCTGAAACGCTGCCCATCTTTATATATGTGAAAGTATTTTTAATGTAATTGGGTATATGTAGGTTTTCTTACATGTGTTTTACATTTACATTTACATTTATTCATTTGGCAGACGCTTTTATCCAAAGTGACTTACATAGGTTACTGTTCTTTACAATGTTATCCATTTATACAGCCGAGGCAATTGTGGGTTAAGTACCTTGCCCAAGGGTACAACAGCAGTGTCTCAGCGGGGATCGAACCTGCAACCTTTCGGTTACGAGTCCACAAGTTTTCTTACATTGCATATATAATACTAACACATACTTACAGTATGTGTTAGCATTATATTTGGAATGAGTCCTTTAAGCTGTACATATTGTTTTGCACTTACATGTCAGTCTGGGCACACATTGTGATCTCAGCACTGATGCTCCTTCCTGTGTGGTTAGTGGTGTCCTCTATGCAATGGTGTAAGGTACTTACATATTTCTGGAAAAAAAAACTAAAGAACAAAAAACACTCATGATGGAACACTCACACTGATCTGAATCTGCAGGGAGGAAACTCTACAGATGGACTGCAGTGTGTCTGGGTCTGCTGTGTGTTCTGCTACTGACCGCCATCACGCTGCTCTGTATCCACTGTGAGTATCTGGGGCTGCTGTGTGTTCTGCTACTGACCGCCATCACGCTGCTCTGTATCCACTGTGAGTTTAGCAGGTGCTGCTTCTTATTAGTCTGCAGTTATTGGGTCAGTGAGTGAGCTCATGCTGTCAGTCTGTGTGATTCAGTAAAGTGCAGTATGGTTTTCCCTTCCTCTGCAGATAATGGAGTGGTAAATGAAACCATGGAGAAGCACAGGGAACTGTCTGAGACCCTGTCACTCCTTACAGCCAGCTACACTGCAGAGAGAGTCCAGTTAGAGACCAGTTACACCAAACTTAAAGCAGAGAGAGACCAGTTAGAGACCAATAACACCATCCTGAAAGCAGAGAGAGACCAGACAGAGAGTGAGAGAGACAGGCTCCAGAGGAGGGTGGGTGAGTAACATAAGATGAAATGACCTCTCAATGTCACATATGAGTGAAACATTGTGAGTTATAACGAGAGAGAGAGAGAGAGAGTGTGTGTGTGTGTGTGTTTGTGTGTGTGTGTTTAATATGAGTAAGACACCTGTGTACAAATGTGTGAAATAACCCTTCAATGCCAAACATGTATAAGTGCAAGATTCTGGGTTATAGTGAATATGTGTGTGTCTGTGTTTAATGCGATTGTGTACAGGTGAGCACTGAGTCAGCTTCTGTGGTTTGTGTTCCAGAACTAACCTGTTCCCAAGGCTGGAGAGGGTTCAAATCCAGCTTGTACTACATCTCCACTGATACAAAGAGCTGGAGTGACAGCCGACAAGACTGCAGAGAGAGAAGAGCTGACTTGGTGATCATTACCAGCAGAGAGGAACAGGTGAGAGAGAGAGAGGAGCTGACCTGGTGATCATTAACAGGTGGGAGAGAGAGAGAGAGAGAGAGAGAGAGACAGGAAGGGGCAGGGCAGCTATTCCCCTCATAAGTGGAGCTGGAGTTGTAATCAGTGCTGGTTTAACTCCAGTTGTTGGCACTAGCATGTGCACCAAAGTCTTCACTTGCCTTTGAAATAAAACTGATTTCACAACTGTGTTGTGATATAAGCTCATAATAACCAGGAGCCCAACTGGCTTTACAGGTGCATCTCAAAAAATTAGAATATCATGGAAAAGTTCAATTTTTTTGTAATTTAATTAAAAAAAAAAATTCAAAAAGTGAAACTTTCATATATTCTAGATTCATTACACGTAAAGAGAAATATTTCAAGCCTTTTTTTAGTTTTAATTTTGATGATTACGGCTTACAGCTCATGAAAATCAAAATCCAGTATCTCAAAATATTAGAATATTTCATTTCAAGTTTGATTAAATTACCATTCATACAGTATAAATACCGGGTATCTCTCGGTCTAGTTCAGTACATGCAACCACAATCATGGGGAAGGCTGCTGACTTGACAGTTGTCCCGAAGACAATCATCAACACCCTCCACAAGGAGGCCACAGAAGGTCATCGCTGAGAGGGCTGGCTGTTCGCAGAGTGCTGTATCGAAGCGCATTCATGGAAAGTTGACTGGAAGGGAAAAGTGTGCTAGGAAAAGGTGCACAAGCAACAGGGATGACCGCAGCCTTGAGAAGATTGTCAAGCAAAGCCGATCCAAGACCTTAGGAGAGCTTCACAAGGAGTGGACTGAAGCTGGAGTCAGTGCATCAAGAGCCACCATGCACAGCCGTCTTCAGGAAATGGGCTACAACTGTCACATTCCTAGTATCAAGCCACTTCTGAACCAGAGACAATGGAAGAAGCGTCTTACCTGGGCTAAGGAGAAAAAGAACTGGACTGTTGCTCAGTGGTCCAAAGTCCTCTTTTCAGATGAAAATAAATTTTGCATTTAATTTGGAAATCAAGGTCCCAGAGTCTGGAGGAAGAGTGGAGAGGCACAGAATCCAAGCTGCTTGAAGTCCAGTGTGAAGTTTCTGCAGTCAGTGATGATTTGGGGTGCCATGTCATCTGCTGGTCTTGGTCCACTGTGTTTTATCAAGTCCAAAGTCAACGCTGCCATCTACCAGGAGATTTTAGAGTACTTCATGCTTCCGTCTGCTGACAAGCTTTATGGAAATGCCGATTTCCCTTTCCAGCAGGAGTTAGCACCTGCCCACAGTGCCAAAAATACTACTAACTGGTTTGCTGACCATGATATTACTGTGCTTGATTGGCCAGCCAACTCTCCTGACCTGAACACCATAGAGAATCTATGGGGTATTGTCAAGAGGAAGATGAGAAACACCCGACCCAACAATACAGACGAGCTGAAGACCGAAAGCAACCTGGGCTTCAATAACGCCTCAGCAGTGCCACAGGCTGATCACCTCCATGCCACGCCGCACTGATGCAGTAATTCATGCTAAAGGAGCTCCGACCAAGTACTGAGTGCATAAATGAACATTGAACTTGAACATTTTTGTATTGTAAATCCTTTTTTGGTTGATCTTAGGAAATATTCTAATATTTTGAGATACTGGATTTTTGATTTTCATTTCATGCTGTAAGTCATAATCATCAAAATTAAAACAAAAAAGGCTTGAAATATTTCACTTCACATGAAATGAATCTAGAACATATGAAAGTTTCACTTTTTGAATTAAATTACAAAAAAAAAAAACTTTTCAACGATATTCTATTTTTTTTTAGATGCACCGGTATTCTGCCAGATATAGGGGAGGGGCCTGCTAGCTGAAGCAGCTGCTCAGATGATGTCATTGGAGTGGCAACTATCCTCCAATGAACACCCAATCTGATGCCATGCCTATGACCCCTCTTCAAACCATATGTTCCCTCAAGATTGCTAAGCTCTGCATCCACAGGGCAACTGACCGTTCTTCTCAGACACAATCCCTGTCTGTACTGGTCCCTCGGTGGTGGAATGAACTTTATATATGGTAATATGATGTATTATGAATTTGTGTTCTAGGATCTGTTGTATCGTAGTGTACTTGGCTTTTGTCAGAGTGCACAGGCTAACTTGTGGCAGTGCTTGAATAGTGCTATGCTCACACTTACTGGTCTGGGAGTGTTATTAGCCTGGTCTGACAGTATTTCCTGTTGAACTTGACTGGATACACTTATATTCTATTGTGATGGAAGTCACTCTGGATAAGAGGGTCTGCTAAATGCATGTAATGTAATGTAGTGCACTGTGTGACTTGTGTAAAAAGTAGATGAGTGTATGAAGTACCATCCTCCTTAGAGGCACAGAGGTGTGTATCACTGGCAGGCCAGGATGATGCTCCCTGACGCAGCTGAGAAACAGTATGTTTACGGCTCCAGTTCATGATCACGCTTTGGCTGCACGCTTCATGAGTGATACGCAGACAAAGCTCAACAAAACTGAAGTGCTGAGAAAAAGATGAAAGAATGCTGAAAGAGGAATGAGAGAACAGGATAGAGGAAGTGATGTGAGTAGAGAGTGAAAGGGAAAGAGAGCGAGAGTGGGATGGATCAAACTTTTATTTCTGCTGGTTGTTCAGGTGCTGAAACTGTATTCTCTGCTTCAGAATTTCATCCAGGGACTCAATATACGTGCCTGGATCGGTCTGAATGACAGCAATACAGAGGGAACCTGGAAGTGGGTGGACGGCACAACACTGACTACAGAGTAAGAGCAGAATCAACACTGTTACAGAGAGGTAGTGATCACCGTATCAGAGCAGATTCAACACTGTTACAGAGTGAGAGACTGACCACAGATTAAGAGCAGATTCAACACTGTTACAGAGAGATAGTGATCACTGTATAAGAGCAGAATCAACACTGTTACAGAGAGGTAGTGATCACCGTATCAGAGCAGATTCAACACTGTTACAGAGAGGTAGTGATCACCGTATCAGAGCAGAATCAACACTGTTACAGAGAGGTAGTGATCACCGTATCAGAGCAGAATCAACACTGTTACAGAGAGGCAGTGATCACCGTATCAGAGCAGACTCAACACTGTTACAGAGAGGCAGTGATCACCGTATCAGAGCAGTAGCTGTTTCTCTCCTCAGTGTGTCCTCACTTCCTTCTCTCTGTCCCTCCTGATGAAGGTGCATGTGTCTCATTCTCTGTGCTGCTGCTGCTTTCAGGTACTGGATGAGTGGAGAGCCTAATGATGCTGATTCTGGGGAGGACTGTGCTGAGATCCATCAGGGAGGCTGGAATGATTTACCTTGTTCCATCCAAAGGAACTGGATCTGTGAGAAAATGGATGTCCCTAGCTGACACACACAAGGCATTAATAATCACCAGCAGACTCCAACACAAACATCAGTCCTCACTGTATTTTCGTGAATTAAGTTAATACATAAAAATGCCACCTTGGTCGGGTGTGTCTGAACCACCTTGTTCCTGCTGTATTCTACTGCAGCTCACTGCTGCCCTCTACAGGACAATGTGGTAACAGGATTCATGGAGTATTGCGCCACTGAATCCCTCCAAATGCATTTTCATCTACACTCTGACTCTGCTTTTCCTCTTCTTATTGCATATTTTAAAATAAAAAGTAAGGGAAGCAGAAATGTTGGCTTTACCCTGATACTGGCCAATTTTGGACAAAGTTTTCCAAGACCAGCTGATTTCCTTGTGCCTTATTGGGTCTAATGGAGTACCTTTGTGCACTTCACATTAAATAAGTGGGCTTTTGTAAATCATTTTGCTTAGATAGAGAGATCAAAACCTGGTGTACATAAGGGACAATGTGCTATTAAATGTGTGTCAATATGGAATGAGGCTGTAAGAATTATATATCACAGCTGAAGTTCCCTAAGAATTACAGAGATTCCAGCTCAGATTGATATGAAACCTGTTATCTAGGACCTTCTGGGCAGTCTCCAGCTGAGGAAATGTTGCTCTGTCAAATTACCTGGGAGCCACATGACAATCAATCTGCAAAGATCATGAAATGAGTGTTTTCAACAGAAATGAAACCCAAACAACTAGACATTTTAGGCAGTTGCTCAAAAAATCACAAAACTTTGCAATCTTGTAGAGACTGAGAGGAAGTCTCTTCAGTAGTAAAATGTCCACATTGGTCACAAGGTTGGCCGCCATATTGGATTTTATGGTGCCCTTGCTACAAAACAAAAGGTTTAATATACCTGAAATTTCACAGGCACCTTTCTCTCTTTCACCACAATAAGTACAAAATGATCAGAGTTCACACGGCTTGATGCCATCCTGAATTAGTTACCTAAACATCAACTCCTCGTGAAACAGAAGGCTGGCTGGTGCAAAATTTGGTAATCACAGTCCCTGTATTACAGTTTTTTTACGACCGTTTTCACACTTAGGTCAATACCAATACCAGAAAACTCTTAACACTGTGTGCTTAACAACCATGCACATGAGCACATCACTTAATCTTTCATGCAAAATGCACTACAACCACCAAAACACTTCACAATTCACCCAAAAGTGACTCATGCTGCCATAACTATAGCAAATGCTCTCTCTCAGCAGACTACTTTGTCACTCAAAGTACAATGGACTGAAAAACAGAAACAACTTGAAACATTGCAAAATGCATATATTATGTGTTGCCGTATCCTCTGTTTTAGCATAGACTACTGTAGTGTTGCATTTTAAAAAAAGGAAAAAAGAATGACACCTGTTTAGAGTACATGTTGTAATACCAAACAAACCTGAAATGCTGCAATATGCCTCATGGCAGCTGTATGCTACAATTTCTGAGGTATACTATAGTACAACAAAAAGTCTGCAGATGCTTTTCATTTCTAGTACAGTAAGTGAAACAACAACACATGATATTACCACTAGAAGTCTGCTGTAGTCCTAATGCTGATCCATGGTGTACTCTATATTTTGGGATTTTCACTGTGACAAAGTGCTGTCACTACAGTTGAGTATGCGCTCTGACTGCCATATCAACGAGCTTGGCTCTTTGGTGTCGCGGTCAAAGTTGCATGGTTGGTACCCCGTAGATCCGGGTTTGAGGTCGGGTGGGGTGACTGCTCTCTCCCTTCGTTACATTCACATTTACTGCAACATTCTCCCTTGCCTTGAACATTTAGAAAAAAATCTTTAGCATATCTTATCCACCCCTACAATCCCCTACGCCCCATAAATAGTTGAAGCCAAGCAGCTATCATGACACCAAGAACAAACTTTTTGATCTGTTGTTTTGCCTGTCACAATACTTAGGATACCACAATTGAGTGTGGTAAATTTACTGTAGTTGCATTCTTGGGTCACTTTCTTTCACTGATAGCCCATGACTTAGATATACAGCAGTAATTGTGGAAAAATCTCTTAAACAATAACTACATCTATTTTTTGCCTATATACATGCAATTTTCAACGCAAATATGACCACTTACGAAAGTGGTAACAAGGCTGCAAACAAAAAAAAAAACTGAATAAACTTTCTGCTAAAATCAGAATAATCTGTCTTATTTCAAGCATATAGTTTCATTTGTCTGTCAAAATGCAGCACATTTCCATCTACAGTGATCTAAATTTCGTTAGTTTCGAAAGTTAACTGTTTTGAACACAGTATCTAAATATCTGCAAAATTTGCTGTAGTTGTACAGAATTTTGCTGGTGGGGAACATTGAGAGAGGTATTCATGAATTTCGGAAGAAGTGGTGATTGAATGCATTTTGTATCAAAGCAATGCAAAAGTATACACAGTTTAGTTCACATAGTCTACTGATATGGTGTTACGTGTTTTGAAAAAGTGGACATGGTATTGAGACACGTGTGAAAATGAATGTAAAAACTGTAATAATATGAGTTTAAGAGAATGCATTTTAATCAAAAGCACAGAGTGTGAGAGTAATACAGAGAGGCTTCCTTTGGGTGTTCCTCTGTTTCTCTGGTTTGATCTTGTGTTATTTTCTTTAAAGTTCATGTGTTGAGGTGTAATAGTCTTGATATAAGAATTATAGGCATTTGCAATAAGTGTTTGTAACACTCATTAGGACGGAATGTACTTGGATGGATTGTGAAGATGTATTGTTTGACTGTGATTCTCAGCACTTGTTCATGTGTCCCGATATGCCCTGCTCTCCAGACATATGCGTTTCATTTCAGTTATGAAATTTCAGTGGAGCTTTGAGGGAGAAGAAATATGTTTTACAAGGTTGGGAACTTAAATCTGATAAACAACACGCAAGAGTATGAGACTGTTGGGTCTCTAAGCCTGGTTTATATCGGAGTATGAGACTCTTGGGTATCTAAGCCTGGTTTATATTCAGAGTATGAGAGTGTTGGGTCTCTAAACCTGGCTTATGTGCAGAGTATGAGAGTGTTGGGTCTCTAAGCCTGGTTTTTATCAGAGAATGAGAGTGTTCATGATGGGAAAAGTTCTGATCTATTATAATGATAAAAGTAAACTTTTAGTTCCTCTTTTTTCGCTGGGATATCTTCCGTGAGAATATTTATCTTCTTTTCTGCAAACACACTTCCTCTGGCAACGGGCTCTACCCTTCAGTACCCTCTCACTGCATAAACCAGTGACAGAATGAGGGAACTGACATTTAAAAGCGATAACTAAACTGTGAAAAAAATGAACAGAAGAGACATGAAAACTAAATACCTTCAAATTAATGTTAAATAAAATCTAAATTTAAAATAAACCAGACCACTGCAGCACATACAAAATGGTCCACAATGTCCCCAAATTCTCCCGTGTCTCACCCTTCCTGATCTCCCTTCACTGGCTGCCAGTGACAGCTTGCATGCGCTTCAAATCGCTGGTATTAGCCTACCGAGCGGTGAGGGGAAAGGCTCCGTCTTACCTGCAGTGGATTGCAGGGCCTCCACACCAGCCAGACCACTGTGCTCAGCTTCTTCAGGACACCTGGCTGCCCCTCCCTCTCGTAGCCTCGCATCCCGGTCACGCCCACCGTCTGTCCTGGCCCCTGCGTGTGGAACCAGCTTCCTGTTTCACTCAGAAGAGCTGAAACGCTGCCCATCTTTCAGCACAGACTGAAGACCCACTTCTTCAGGCCACAAATCAAACCCGTACCCAAGCGTGATCTTTTCTCTCTTATGTGCAATAAGCCACCCAGCCAGCTAGTCTGAACCATTCAGTCATTGAGCCCACAGACAAACCCAGATGCCATTACAAATTCCCTTTACACTCTCTTTACTTTTTAAAACAACGGTTTATATATTGTCAGTCATATGGCTGGTACATAGTTTTAAACATCTCGATTATTGCTTTTTGCCTTGTTATCTACCTGACTTATAAGTTGAGGGAAAGTATATGCTGGTGCTTTTTCCTTTTTAAAATAAAAATATTTGGTTCTGAAAATGGCTTTTTTTTTGTATGACTTTGGTTCTGAAAATTGGCTTTTTTTGGCTGACTTTGGTTCTGAAAATGTTTTTTTTTTTCTCAGAAGTATCAGCTCAGCCTTCAAATGTAAATTGTCACAGATTGCAGCACAGAAAATGTATGCTCCATATTATACAATACTAAGAACATTTGGTCGAAAAATGGTTCAATGATCATAGCACAACACAGAAATGAACACATATTACTCTAAACATGAATATTATTGGGGTAACATGCGTAATTCTAACCAAAGCTACACCTTAATTGTATGAATAAGGAAACTTCAGAAATTCCCCTGGCCCCTGAGGCAACCAAAAGCAAGAATTAAGAACATGTATAATACTGTATTTAGAGTGATATCAGTGTCTGTTACAGTCAAAGCCATGTTTTAAGAACAAATTTGATTTCACCTTGTGTAGAATGCAGAGGAAAACTAGACTAGGAACAAACTGAGAAATGGCTGATAACATCATTCACAATGTAGGAAGTGAAAAGTCTCCACAAACTACTTATGGACTTCCATAGAATATGAAGTGCTCATCAGTGTGAGAATTGCCATGTTACAGTGATGTTTGTAAAGTCTCTGTTACATCAGACTGACTGTTGGGAACTTGTCTGATGGGCAGTTTGATGGGACAGTTAAACACTTTAGTTCCCTTTGGTACAAACCCATTACATCTGCACTGTCCCAACACAGCTTCCTACTACACCAGGAGCAACAAAATCAGCCCTCTGCAATAAAGGGCTTTTACATTCAGCTCACAGTGGTTCCATGGCTCAGATGGGGTTTCAGTTAGATCAAACAACACAACTTTACAATCCATGCAAATATCTTCTGTCCGAGTCAAATTAAAACCACTATTTAGTTAGTTTACTAGTATTAGGTATTAGTAATTGCATTAATCACTAGTTACTAACACTTATTATAAATGTTGAAAATTCTTATGACAAAACAAATACAATCTCACAGATGACTCAACTAACTAAATAATTTTAAGAGTTTAAACAAAGTAACACAAATTCAAACAGAAGAGGAGGAACACATATAGCTATGCTCTCTGAGTCTGTGTTTTTAATTAAGATGTGTTTTCTTCAAAACAAACTTCAAGCAAGATATTGGAGTACAACATGCAATGGGGGCTGAAGACAAAGCAAAAAACATAAACATGTATACATGATTTTACATAAATATATATTTTGATCATGAATACATAAATATGTTTATAATCACTAACAGAAAGATCAAATTCCTCTGTGTGAAACCATAACTTTCTCAAGAATTTATACAAAAAGATTGCAACAGGATCTGCTTATCAGCTAAGTGACAGTTCCTCTTCCACAGACACTCACTTCACACACAGTCATGAGAAACCGACATGCAAACCCACACAACCACACAGTAAGGAAATGAAACAAGTTAAATATTTCTTAATATTTCTTTTTTGTTTTTGTTTGCTTCACTACATGTTCTGTTTTCATGCTTGCGTGTTGTTTATCAGATTTAAGTTACTCCACTCATACAGTGCATAGTTATACAGTATATGATCCTATGAGAAATAACCAGCCTCACAGCTCATAACACGTTTTTGACACTAGACATTGCTGAAGCCCAAGAGTTCAGGGTAGAAACGCCTGCCCTGTGGATCCAGACTGTACAGCTCTCTAGGTAATAAGGCCATTTTTGAAACATCATGACAAAATTGTCAACAGGGTTTTCCCAACCTTGTAAAACATATAATGAAAATTTCATAACTGAAATGAAACGCATACGTCTGGAGAGCAGGGCATATCGGGACACATGAACAAGTGCTGAGAATCACAGTCAAACAACACATCTTCACAATCCATCCAAGTATTTTCCGTCCAAGTCAAACTAAAACCACTATGGCTAAACATTTATCACGAGTACTAGTTATTATTAATGATACTAATGAGTAGTTACAAACACTTATTGCAAATGCCTATAATTCTTATATCAAGACTATTACGCCTCAACACATGAACTTTAAAGAAAAGTGATCTTTGATCATGATCTTTGCAGATTGATTGTCATGTGGCTCCCAGGTAATTTGACAGAGCAACATTTCCTCAGCTGGAGACTGCCCAGAAGGTCCTAGATAACAGGTTTCATATCAATCTGAGCTGGAATCTCTGTAATTCTTAGGGAACTTCAGCTGTGATATATAATTCTTACAGCCTCATTCCATATTGACACACATTTAATAGCACATTGTCCCTTATGTACACCAGGTTTTGATCTCTCTATCTAAGCAAAATGATTTACAAAAGCCCACTTATTTAATGTGAAGTGCACAAAGGTACTCCATTAGACCCAATAAGGCACAAGGAAATCAGCTGGTCTTGGAAAACTTTGTCCAAAATTGGCCAGTATCAGGGTAAAGCCAACATTTCTGCTTCTCTTACGTTTTATTCATCATCATCATCACCTTTATTTGTCAGATTCAAGGTCCACACAAACACAAGACAGACATAACATACAACATACATAAAAAAGGAGTATTGCACTACTTATAAAAGGTGCACTATGGTAGCATAGTGCACTAAATCTAGGATTTGACAGCATCAAAACAAGGTTGTTCTGGGAGTTGTCCAAGCGACAAATAAATTTGTACATCAAATTTCTCATCAATGCCTGAAAGGTACTGACATGTGCAAAACATGTCACTTGCATTACAGGACCTGGGTTTCTTGAGCAATATCCTCAGAGAATCATTATAAGCAACCTGAAGCTTCTGCATACTAGCTCTTTTAAATTTACACCAATACTACTTATTGTTGAGACGCTGTTATTTTAGAGTGATAACAAAGTAAAAAGTGATGAGGAAATATTATAAAAATGAAAAGATAACTATTAAAAAATGTATGAAAAAAGGAAAGGAAAAACAGACTCAAGAGTGTTGATAAAAATGCATTTGGAGGGATTCAGTGGCGCAATACTCCATTGTCCTGTAGAGGGCAGCAGTGAGCTGCAGTAGAATACAGCAGGAACAGGGTGGTTCAGACACACCCAACCAAGATGGCATTTTTATGTATTAACTTAATTCACAGAGGAAAATACAGTGAGGACTGATGTTTGTGTTGGAGTCTGCTGGTGATTATTAATGTCCTGTGTGTCAGTTAGGGGCAGCCATTCTCTCACAGATCCAGTTCCTTTGGATGGAACAAGGTAAATCATTCCAGCCTCCCTGACGGTTTTCAACACAGTCCTCATTATTCTCATCATTAGGCTCTCCACTCATCCAGTACCTGAAAGCAGCAGCAGCACAGAGAATGAGACACATGCACCTTCATCAGGAGGGACAGAGAGAAGGAAGTGAGGACACACTGAGGAGAGAAACAGCTACTGCTCTGATACGGTGATCACTGCCTCTCTGTAACAGTGTTGAGTCTGCTCTGATACGGTGATCACTGCCTCTCTGTAACAGTGTTGATTCTGCTCTGATACAGTGATCACTACCTCTCTGTAACAGTGTTGAGTCTGCTCTGATACAGTGATCACTACCTCTCTGTAACAGTGTTGAGTCTGCTCTGATACGGTGATCACTACCTCTCTGTAACAGTGTTGAGTCTGCTCTGATACAGTGATCACTACCTCTCTGTAACAGTGTTGAGTCTGCTCTGATACGGTGATCACTGCCTGTCTGTAACAGTGTTGAGTCTGCTCTGATACAGTGATCACTACCTCTCTGTAACAGTGTTGAGTCTGCTCTGATACGGTGATCACTACCTCTCTGTAACAGTGTTGAATCTGCTCTGATACGGTGATCACTACCTCTCTGTAACAGTGTTGATTCTGCTCTGATACAGTGATCACTACCTCTCTGTAACAGTGTTGAATCTGCTCTGATACGGTGATCACTACCTCTCTGTAACAGTGTTGATTCTGCTCTTACTCTGTAGTCAGTGTTGTGCCGTCCACCCACTTCCAGGTTCCCTCTGTATTGCTGTCATTCAGACCGATCCAGGCACGTATATTGAGTCCCTGGATGAAATTCTGAAGCAGAGAATACAGTTTCAGCACCTGAACAACCAGCAGAAATAAAAGTTTGATCCATCCCACTCTCGCTCTCTTTCCCTTTCACTCTCTACTCACATCACTTCCTCTATCCTGTTCTCTCATTCCTCTTTCAGCATTCTTTCATCTTTTTCTCAGCACTTCAGTTTTGTTGAGCTTTGTCTGCGTATCACTCATGAAGCGTGCAGCCAAAGCATGATCATGAACTGGAGCCGTAAACATACTGTTTCTCAGCTGCGTCAGGGAGCATCATCCTGGCCTGCCAGTGATACACACCTCTGTGCCTCTAAGGAGGATGGTACTTCATACACTCATCTACTTTTTACACAAGTCACACAGTGCACTACATCAGACTGGGTGCTCATTGGAGGATAGTTGCCACTCCAGTGACATTGTCTGAGTACCTGACAAATGACAGTATTCCTGAGAGTGGAGTGAAGGGGGTAAACTAGTTCTCCCTCCACCCGCATATCAGCACTGATATCCCCTATATCCGCTAAAGCAGCACTGATTATAACTACATCTCCACCTACGAGAGTTTTAAGAAAAACATAAAAATTCATCTGTTCATGCTGTATCGGTAGCCTACCTTTCTCCATATCTATGTCTATCTATCATATTGATTGCTATTTTCATTTAAAAAAGACATTCTACACTAGCCTAGCACTTAACTTTGTATCTCACTGACCTCTTGTAATACTTTGCGATATCTACTCATAGCACTGTGATTCTTGTTTGTAAGTAGCTCTGGTTAGCGTCTGCTAACTCCATGCCACAGTGCTAAGTATTATTGCACTCATTACTGCAGTCTCAATACTTTTATATTTGCACTGCTTATTCTAGCACAGGCTGAACCTCTGAAGCTGTTTCCTATTACTATTACTATTATTCATATTGTACATACAACCAACTGTACATATCTTGTCTGTACTGTACATATAACCCTTATATATACACTCCCCTTTCCAACTCTGTCCACTTCACCCCTATGTATAACACACTAAATATATTATACATATATAATAATCTGTACATATGTTACTCTCCACTGTCAATAACACTATACATACTGTAACATATAGCATCACTTATACTGTAGTAATTACTCTTACCTGCTCCTATCTGTAAATAATACTATTCTTTTGCACTTCTGGTTAGATGTTAACTGCATTTCATTGGCTTTGTACCTGTCCTCTGCACAATGACAATGAAATTCTAAAATAAAGAATCTAAACTAAATGAAGTAATGTAATGGAATAGCTGTCCTGTGCCCCCCCCCATCCCCCCCCCCCCCCGCCCCCCTCTCTCTCTCTCTCTCACCTGTTCCTCTCTGCTGGTAATGATCACCAGGTCAGCTCCCCTCTCTCTCTCTCACCTGTTCCTCTCTGCTGGTAATGATCACCAGGTCAGCTCCTCTCTCTCTCTCACCTGCTCCTCTCTGCTGGTAATGATCACCAGGTCAGCTCCTCTCTCTCTCTCTCACCTGTTCCTCTCTGCTGGTAATGATCACCAGGTCAGCTCCTCTCTCTCTCACCTGTTCCTCTCTGCTGGTAATGATCACCAGGTCAGCTCCTCTCTCTCTCTCACCTGTTCCTCTCTGCTGGTAATGATCACCAGGTCAGCTCCTCTCTCTCTCACCTGTTCCTCTCTGCTGGTTATGATCACTAGGTCAGCTCCTCTCTCTCTGCAGTCTTGTCGGCTGTCACTCCAGCTCTTTTTCTCAGTGGAGATGTAGTACAAGCTGGAGTTGAACTCTGTCCAGCCTTGGGAACAGGTTTGTTCTGGAACACACACAACAGAAACGGTCTCAGTGCTCACCTGTACATAATCAAAATAACACACACACATACATACACACACACACACAGAGTCATCATAACTCACAATCTTTCACTCATAAGTGTTTGACATTGAGAGGTCATTTTTCATCTTATTTTACTCACCCAACCTCCTCTGGAGCCTCTTTTGTTCACTCTCTACCTGGTCTCTCTCTGCTTTCAAAACAGTGTTACTGATCTCTAATTGGTCTCTCTCTGTTTTAAGAAGGGTGTAACTGATCTCCAATTCATCTCTCTCTGCTTTAAGGATGGTGTTATTGGTGTCTAAGTGGTCTCTCTCTGCTTTTAGCATGATGTTACTTGTCTCTAACTGGTCTCTTTCTGCTTTCAAAACAGTGTTACTGGTCTCTAATTGGTCTCTCTCTGTTTTAAGGATGGTGTAACTAGTCTCTAACTGGTCTCTCTCTGCTTTAAGTTTGGTGTAACTGGTCTCTAACTGGACTCTCTCTGCAGTGTAGTTGGCTGTAAGGAGTGACAGGGTCTCAGACAGTTGGTTGTGCTTCTCCATGGTTTCATTTACCGCTCCATTATCTGCAGAGGAAGGGAAAACCATACTGCACTTTACTGAATCACACAGACTGACAGCATGAGCTCACTCACTGACCCAATAACTGCAGACTAATAAGAAGCAGCACCTGCTAAACTCACAGTGGATACAGAGCAGCGTGATGGCGGTCAGTAGCAGAACACACAGCAGCCCCAGATACTCACAGTGGATACAGAGCAGCGTGATGGCGGTCAGTAGCAGAGCACACAGCAGCCCCAGATACTCACAGTGGATACAGAGCAGCGTGATGGCGGTCAGTAGCAGAACACACAGCAGACCCAGATACTCACAGTGGATACAGAGCAGCGTGATGGCGGTCAGTAGCAGAACACACAGCAGCCCCAGACACACTGCAGTCCATCTGTAGAGTTTCCTCCCTGCAGATTCAGATCCACACAGACACCTGCATCACTAAAGATTAAGTGTTTCTCCAAAGTAACCATTAATACATGATATACTGATAGGGACACAGAAGTGGAAACACTTTGAAAATGGAGAAGACTAATGGATATTTATTTTAAAGTGGATGCAAGCAGATGGTTGTACATGTCAGATCATTGTTTGGGGAGCAATGCAGGCAGGCTAACACTAGTCAGAGGTCATTTGTAGCCCTCATCATGAACTCTAATACATAAAATCCAATGCTAAAATAAGCAGGGGCCTTCTGATGGAAGATACACCATAAAATTGTGACAACAAACACCGTAAAGCATTTAGTGCCACCACTATGGAAAGAGTCCCTGTCTGCTTCATGAAGTAAATTCGATTTCATTGTTTTTACAGAATGTTTTAGGTCGCAGTTGCTGTTTAAGGTGTTATAGAAATGGACATCAAAGTTTGGTGAATGCATTTGCCAAAAAAAATGATAGATTTGGAGTGAAGCACCGAAAACTTGACACAGTTTAATTTTTTTTTTTTTGCAGAACAGGCCATTCTCAAGAATATAAAATCAGAAGAGGAGGCCATACCAGTTTAAACCATTATCCGGTTTAAACAGCTTTGAATTATTCAAAATAAATGATAATCTCTTTGTGTTCCACACCAAGTGCACACTAAACAGCATCCTGTTCAAACGAAATGAAACTGATGAAACTGAAGTGACTTGCTGAAGATGGCATTCTGAACTTCTGTATCAGAATAGTGCCAAAATTATTCCCAATTTCAAATGTATGCTTCTGAAAGAATTTGTGTACTTGTATGGCACCATTTGTGCTTTTAACTTCCAATCCTCATTCTTTAACACTGTTAATTAATCAATTCTCCATACAACAAACTCTGTTTTACAAAGTTTAGTTATGAAAGTCACTTTATAAAACTTTTTGAAACCTTCCTGCGAGAAACAGGGTTGAATCCTGGGCCAGTTTCTAGCACTAGCATCTCGCTAAGAGTTGAGGTTCCCAATGAATATTCAGAATTTTCAGATCCTCTGCAATTACCAGTCTCATCCACAAGTATAAAAATGGCTCAGGAAGACAGAAGGAAAAGTACATAGCTGTCCTGGTTTTTATTTTACATAATTTTATTTACATAATTAAATACCTGTGTGTTTTTTGTGTGTGTGCATGTGTGCTTTCTTACCCGAGTGGTGATCTCCTGGGCTCTGCTGCTCTTTGGTTCTTGTTTCATATAACTGCATGCTTTCTGTGCTGGTGTCGCACATCTCCATGGTTCAGACCCTGGATCTGCGGTCTGTGTGTGTTCTGTGATGTGTCTCCAGTGTACTGTACCGAAAATGCATTTAAACATAAACTGTGACTAACACAGGAAGCTGAGACAGCAAGAACGTGTATTTTTTGCAGAACTATTACAATTATGTTACTTAATTTAACCATCTGAAAAAGTAGGAGGTTTCACTGGAAGGAGGATAGTGTGTGTGTGTGTGTATCAGACTTGTGAGTCTATCAGATAAGACTAATGGAGTCAGTGGCAGGGAATAAGACATCTGTCAGAGATGAATCTCCTGCAAGCCAGTAAAGAGTCTATCTAAAGACACACCGAGTCTTCCACCTCCTCCACTGACTCAGAGCATGATACACTTTAATTCTGCTATTCTCTTTCAGACATCGTCTGGTAAACATGTAATTCACACCGTGAACATTCCCTGAGAGCACTGGTAGGAATATAGGCCATATGATTTGTAAAGTCTCCTTAAATGTTAACCACATTAAACACAACCAAGACAAATACAAAAAAATACAAAACAACGTTTAAAAGCAGAAGACTGTTTTGGTGTCATTAAACTCCATTGTTGTCTTCTGTATGCCTGAAAATCTGAAGTTTTTCACAGTTAGGTCAGCACTATTCTGCAACTATGTGGAAGTTCCCCTTATTTTCAGTTCTCCAGGAAAACACCAAGTTCAACACCACCATATCCCAGCATGCTTTACATATTTCTCTGTGAACCAAACCTCCTAGAGTTCTGCTGGCTCACTGGTGCCGTCAGCTCCTCCAGGGACAGAGAGGCTTCCGGAGCCTGGAGCTCTGGCTCAGTCACACTGGATGGATCCTGATGCAGCTCCTCCACTGATTCCTCCACAGCTCTCTGCTGCAGAGTGGTAAATGTGCATCCATTACAAATAAACATCAGTACCTCACCTGAGTCAGTGCCAATACTGTGTTACTATTCATTACACTGTATTAACACAATATTGTGTTATGCTCATAGTTAAGGTGAAAGAACTGCATTCAGTGTTGACAGTTAGAAACATCTTATTCAGCCAGATTGAAACCCATTTTAAATGGACTTTCCTGTGAAGCTCGAACACTTATTAATTCTTACATGTGCTGCCAATTCTGCCGCTTCAGCTAGAATGAACCTGCAGCCATCAGTGTGGCAGAAGGAGAAACAGCATCATTTCATGCAATTTTCACTTCAGGCCATACCAGGCCATTTTAATACGAATAAGAATATAAGCTGCTAATTTGTTAATCAGTTAATCAAACCCAATATGTGAATCAAAAATAACATTTAAAAGATAAAGAGCACACACAATGTAATATTTTCTCAACACAACATGTTTATTACAGATTGCAGATTCAACAAAACAATTCTTTTCTGACAAAATCATGCACCTTTTAAGAGATGTAAGCTTACCGCTTTTAACTTAAAGAATAAGAGATATCATAACTGAGTTTAAATTGGGAAATTTTGGCACAGCAAGACAGGAAACGGACCTGCCCAGGTGAGGCCCAGGTGAACAGGAACCAGGGAAAGGCTTCTGGATGAGCCCTGACTGACTGAGATGAACATCAGACTGTCCCTGTGTTTATAGCACTGAGAGTGAGGATTCACATGGAGCTGCTCATGCCTTTAATCACATGAAGACATCATGGCTCATTCACTAGCTAACTTACACTAATAATATTCCCTCAGGTAATCTACACTAATAATATTCCCTCAGGTAATCTACACTAATAATATTCCCTCAGGTAACTTACACTAATAATATTCCCTCAGGTACCTTACACTAATAATATATCCTCAGGTAACTTACACTAATAATATTCCCTGAGGTAAGTAACAAAATAATATTCCCACAAGTACAGCAACATTCTTGGCCAGTGCTATAGATTATCATGAAAACAAATAGTCAACAAATACGTGTAACTGTACTAATTCCATTAGACAAATTTATTCTGTGATTATGTTTTTGACTGGCTCTCAGAGCCTTTTCTGTATGGAAGTGGCTGCACTCCAAAGCTGAGAGGAACACCAGCCTGTGGGGTCACTTTGGCTATAAGACTCCTGAGATAATGTGGAGTTTCATCTACACTATATGGACAAAAGTATTTGGCCACACCTGTTTTTCAGGGTTTGGGCTAGGCCCCTTATCTCCAGTGAGTCTTAATGCTTCAGCATACCAAGACATTTTGGACAATGCTATGCTTCCAACTTTGTGGCAACAGTTTGGGGAAGGCCCTTTTCTATTCCAACATGACTGTGCCCCAGTGCACAAAGCAAGGACTGTAAAGACATGGTTTGATGAGTTCGGTGTGGAAGAACTTGACTGGCTCGCACAGAGCCCTGACCTCAACCCCATCGAGCACCTTTGGGATGAACTGGAACAGAGATTGCGAGCCAGGCCTTCTTGTCCAACATCAGTGCCTGACCTCATAAATGCTCTACAGAATGAATGGGCACAAATTCCCACAGAAACACTCCAAAATCTTGTGGAAAGCCTTCCAAGAAGAGTGGAAGCTGTTATAGCTGCAAAAGGGGGACCAACTCCATATTAAAGTATAAGTATTTGAATACAATGTCATTACAATGTAATGGTCAGGCATCCGAATACTTTTGTCCATATAGTGTATCTGTAGTTTCTATTTGTGTACATTTCTGTGTGCCTGTGAGAGAGAGAGAGAGAGAGAGAGAGAGAGAGAGAGAGAGAGACCGACATGCAGATTTCTTAGTGGGAACTTCTCTCACAAATCCATTTCTGTTTATCAGAGCACGGCATGTCATTCCAGCCTGTCACTTTGTCCGCTTTAACAAGGTTCTCAGCACAGTCCTCCCCAGAATCAGCATCATTAGGCTCTCCACTCATCCAGTACCTGAAAGCAGCAGCAGCACAGAGAATGAGACACATGCACCTTCATCAGGAGGGACAGAGAGAAGGAAGTGAGGACACACTGAGGAGAGAAACAGCTACTGCTCTGATACGGTGATCACTGCCTCTCTGTAACAGTGTTGAGTCTGCTCTGATACAGTGATCACTGCCTCTCTGTAACAGTGTTGAGTCTGCTCTGATACGGTGATCACTGCCTCTCTGTAACAGTGTTGAGTCTGCTCTGATACAGTGATCACTACCTCTCTGTAACAGTGTTGAATCTGCTCTGATACGGTGATCACTACCTCTCTGTAACAGTGTTGAGTCTGCTCTGATACAGTGATCACTGCCTCTCTGTAACAGTGTTGAGTCTGCTCTGATACGGTGATCACTGCCCCTCTGTAACAGTGTTGAGTCTGCTCTGATACAGTGATCACTACCTCTCTGTAACAGTGTTGATTCTGCTCTGATACGGTGATCACTACCTCTCTGTAACAGTGTTGAATCTGCTCTGATACGGTGATCACTACCTCTCTGTAACAGTGTTGAATCTGCTCTGATACGGTGATCACTGCCTCTCTGTAACAGTGTTGAATCTGCTCTGATACGGTGATCACTGCCTCTCTGTAACAGTGTTGAATCTGCTCTGATACGGTGATCACTACCTCTCTGTAACAGTGTTGAATCTGCTCTGATACGGTGATCACTACCTCTCTGTAACAGTGTTGAATCTGCTCTGATACGGTGATCACTGCCTCTCTGTAACAGTGTTGAATCTGCTCTTATACAATGATCACTACCTCTCTGTAACAGTGTTGAATCTGCTCTGATACGGTGATCACTATCTCTCTGTAACAGTGTTGAATCTGCTCTTATACGGTGATCACTACCTCTCTGTAACAGTGTTGAATCTGCTCTGATACGGTGATCACTATCTCTCTGTAACAGTGTTGATTCTGCTCTGATACGGTGATCACTACCTCTCTGTAACAGTGTTGAATCTGCTCTGATACGGTGATCACTATCTCTCTGTAACAGTGTTGATTCTGCTCTGATACAGTGATCACTACCTCTCTGTAACAGTGTTGAATCTGCTCTGATACGGTGATCACTGCCTCTCTGTAACAGTGTTGAATCTGCTCTTATACAATGATCACTACCTCTCTGTAACAGTGTTGAATCTGCTCTGATACGGTGATCACTATCTCTCTGTAACAGTGTTGAATCTGCTCTTATACGGTGATCACTACCTCTCTGTAACAGTGTTGAATCTGCTCTGATACGGTGATCACTATCTCTCTGTAACAGTGTTGATTCTGCTCTGATACGGTGATCACTACCTCTCTGTAACAGTGTTGAATCTGCTCTGATACGGTGATCACTATCTCTCTGTAACAGTGTTGATTCTGCTCTGATACGGTGATCACTACCTCTCTGTAACAGTGTTGAATCTGCTCTGATACGGTGATCACTACCTCTCTGTAACAGTGTTGAATCTGCTCTGATACGGTGATCACTACCTCTCTGTAACAGTGTTGATTCTGCTCTGATACGGTGATCACTACCTCTCTGTAACAGTGTTGAATCTGCTCTGATACGGTGATCACTACCTCTCTGTAACAGTGTTGAATCTGCTCTGATACGGTGATCACTACCTCTCTGTAACAGTGTTGATTCTGCTCTTACTCTGTGGTCAGTCTTGTGCCGTCCACCCACTTCCAGGTTCCCTCTGTTTCACTGTCAGTCAGGCCGATCCAGACCCGACTGCTTAAGCTGTTGATGAATTCCTACAAGAGCAAAAAAATAAAGAAACAGATCCATGAACAGACAGAACGAAAACAAGTCTCTCTGCATTGAAGTATTGAAACTTGTGGGCAATAATATCATGGGAGAACATGGCCAGCGCTCTGCTGATTCCAGAGCTCAGTTCTGAGCTTCCACTGGCATTAATGTAAGCAAAAAAACTGTGCGGTGGGAGCTTCATGGAATGGGTTTCCATGGCCGAGCAGCTGCATGCAAGCCTCACATCACCAAGTCCAATGCCAAGCGTCAGATGGAATGGTGTAAAGCACACTGACACTGGACTGTGGAGCAGTGGAAACGTGTTCTGTGGAGTGATGAATCACGCTTCTCTGTTTGGCAGTCAGATGGGCGAGTCTGGGTTTGGCGGATGCCAGGAGAACGTTACCTGCCTGACTGCTTTGTGCCAACTGTGAAGTTTGGTGGAGGAGGGATAATGGTATGGGGCTGTTTTTCAGGGTTTGGGCTAGGCCCCTTATCTCCAGTGAAGGGCAATCTTAATGCTTCAGCATGCCAAGACATTTTGGACAATGCTATGCTAACAACTTTGTGGCAACAGTTTGGTGAAGGCCCTTTTCTATTCCAACATGACTGTGCCCCAGTGCACAAAGCAAGGACTATAAAGACATGGTGTGATGAGTTCGATGTGGAAGAACTTGACTGGCCCGCACAGAGCCCTGACCTCAACCCCATCGAGCACCTTTGGGATGAACTGGAACGGAGACTGCGAGCCAGGCCTTCTCGTCCAACATCAGTGCCTGACCTCATAAATGCTCTAAAGAATGAATGGGCACAAATTCCCACAAAAACACTCCAAAATCTTGTGGAAAGAAGAGTGGAAGCTGTTATAGCTGCAAAAGGGGGACCAACTCCATATTAAAGTATTTATCTTTTAATGTATTTGAATACAGTGTCATTACAGTCCCTGTTGGTGTAATGGTCAGGCATCCAAATACTTTTGTCCATATAGTGTATAATACACATACTAGTGACACTGCTATGACCTCTAATGATGCAAGTGTTTGTGGTTGATGGCTGTATTTGTGTAGTCTGAGTTATTAGGGTAATAACACTCCTGATCACAGTACACAGGTATTGGTGTGTTGGATGATGGGAGAACGCAGGGTTTTAACCCAATGCTGAAATATTGAAACAGACTACACTGGAATACAAAGACAATTATACAAGCGGAAGCCCAAGAAACCACTTTGCTACACTGAAATACATGGAATCATTTGAAAGGAATTTGATGCATATAACGACCACTTTTGCCACCTTCCACCACTGTGACTGAAATCTCCATATAAATATATAAATACATGCACACATATATGCAAAAACATAACCACAATGCATGTCATTTCCTAAGCATTTATTAATAATAAAACATACCTGTCTTTGTTGATGAATACGTAAATAAATGAACCATTCTGACCAGCTCTGTGCGAGGGTTTTTCATTTTTATAGCTCTGCCTTTTTTCCTCAGATTAATTCCCTTGATTTTCAGTTCCAGGCAGCTGTAATTCAATACATATTCTGGGGAGATTTTGCACATAGTAAAGTTTTATTCATTTACAGCCAGGACTGACAGTACCGCTCAATCATGAGCCACATGCCGTACACGTTCTCTGTCCCTCTCAGCTCACACTGAATTCAGGTTACACACCTCCTGTTACAAGGAGCAGGGTGAATCTAACTGCAGAGATCACTCAGACACCAAAAGAATCAGTTCAAAGAAAACAGAGATATTTTTTAGAAGACTCAGGAAAAAACAAATCAGTCTTTGTACAAGAGCTCTCATACTCACAACTAACATAACTCAAGAATGAGGTAGGCAAACGGCAGGAAAAATAAATAAAAAACACAGGTGAAACCAATTACTAATTAGGACAGGTGGAACAATAACTAAATGCTACGTGGAACACACAGGAAGTTGGGGCCCTCTGGTGGTCATCCTGGGAAGCAGCAGCCAGAAAACCTGACACCTCCACTGCTTTAACCTGTTCCTCTCTGCTAGTAATGATCACCAGGTCAGCTCCTCTCTCTCTCACCTGTTCCTCTCTGCTGGTTATGATCACTAGGTCAGCTCCTCTGTCTCTCTCTCACCTGTTCCTCTCTGCTGGTAATGATCACCAGGTCAGCTCCTCTCTCTCACCTGCTCCTCTCTGCTGGTAATGATCACCAGGTCAGCTCCTCTCTCTCTCTCACCTGCTCCTCTCTGCTGGTAATGATCACCAGGTCAGCTCCTCTCTCTCTCTCACCTGTTCCTCTCTGCTGATAATGATCACCAGGTCAGCTCCTCTCTCTCTCTCTCACCTGTTCCTCTCTGCTGGTAATGATCACCAGGTCAGCTCCTCTCTCTCTCACCTGTTCCTCTCTGCTGGTAATGATCACCAGGTCAGCTCCTCTCTCTCACCTGCTCCTCTCTGCTGGTAATGATCACCAGGTCAGCTCCTCTCTCTCACCTGCTCCTCTCTGCTGGTTATGATCACTAGGTCAGCTCCTCTCTCTCTGCAGTCTTGTTGGCTGTCACTCCAGCTCTTTTTCTCAGAGGAGGTGTAGTACAAGCTGGATTTGAACTCTGTCCAGCCTTGGGGACAGGTTAGCTCTGCACCATACACACATACACACACACACACACACACACACACTCATTATAACCCAAGATTTTAAAGTCACACATCTTTGAGATTGAAGGGTAATTTTACAGATTTTTACACAGTTATGTTACTCACCCACCCTCCTCTGGAGCCTGTTTCTCTCACTCTCTATCTGGTCTCTCTCTGCTTTCAGGATGGTGTAATTGGTCTCTATCTGGTCTCTCTCTGCAGTGTAGTTGGCTGTAAGGAGTGACAGGGTCTCAGACAGTTCCCTGTGTTTCTCCATGGTTTCATTTACCACTCCATTATCTGCAGAGGAAGGGAAAACCATACTGCACTTTACTGAATCACACAGACTGACAGCATGAGCTCACTCACTGACCCAATAACTGCAGACTAATAAGAAGCAGCACCTGCTAAACTCACAGTGGATACAGAGCAGCGTGATGGCGGTCAGTAGCAGAGCACACAGCAGCCCCAGATACTCACAGTGGATACAGAGCAGCGTGATGGCGGTCAGTAGCAGAGCACACAGCAGCCCCAGATACTCACAGTGGATACAGAGCAGCGTGATGGCGGTCAGTAGCAGAACACACAGCAGCCCCAGATACTCACAGTGGATACAGAGCAGCGTGATGGCGGTCAGTAGCAGAACACACAGCAGCCCCAGATACTCACAGTGGATACAGAGCAGCGTGATGGCGGTCAGTAGCAGAACACACAGCAGCCCCAGATACTCACAGTGGATACAGAGCAGCGTGATGGCGGTCAGTAGCAGAACACACAGCAGCCCCAGATACTCACAGTGGATACAGAGCAGCGTGATGGCGGTCAGTAGCAGAACACACAGCAGCCCCAGACACACTGCAGTCCATCTGTAGAGTTTCCTCCCTGCAGATTCAGATCAGTGTGAGTGTTGCATCATAAGTGTTATTTGTTCTTTAGTTTTTTTTTCCAGAAATATGTAAGTACCTTACACCATTGCATAGAGGACACCACTAACCACACAGGAAGGAGCATCAGTGCTGAGGTCATGATGTGTGCCCAGACTGACATGTAAGTGCAAAACAACTTGTACAGCTTAAAGGACTCTGTCATTCCAAATATAATACTAACACATACTACCCACATGTAAGAAAACCTGCATATATGCAATTACATTAAATATACTTTCACATATGATTGCACATAAGAGAGAAAAGATCACGCTTGGGTAGGGGGTTGAGGTGTAGCCTGAAGAGGTGGGTCTTCAGTCTGTGCTGAAAGATGGGCAGCGTTTCAGCTCTTCTGAGTGAAACAGGAAGCTGGTTCCACACGCAGGGGCCAGGACAGACGGTGGGCGTGACCGGGATGCGAGGCTACGAGAGGGAGGGGCAGCCAGGTGTCCTGAAGACACCTGGTCTGGCTGGAGTGGAGGCCCTGCAATCCACTGCAGGTAAGACGGAGCCTTTCCCCTCACCGCTCGGTAGGCTAATACCAGCGATTTGAAGTGCATGCAAGCTGTCACTGGCAGCCAGTGAAGGGAGATCAGGAAGGGTGAGACACGGGAGAATTTGGGGACATTGTGGACCATTTTGTATGTGCTGCAGTGGTCTGGTTTATTTTAAATTTAGATTTTATTTAACATTAATTTGAAGGTATTTAGTTTTCATGTCTCTTCTGTTCATTTTTTTCACAGTTTAGTTATCGCTTTTAAATGTCAGTTCCCTCATTCTGTCACTAGTTTATGCAGTGAGAGGGTACTAAAGGGTAGAGCCCGTTGCCAGAGGAAGTGTGTTTGCAGAAAAGAAGAGAAATATTTTCATGGAAGATATCCCAGTGAATAAAGAGGAGCTGAAAGTTTACTTTTATCATAATATAATATAATAGATCAGAACTGTTCCCATCATGAACACTCTCATTCTTTGATAAAAACCAGGCTTAGAGACCCAACACTCTCATACTCTGATATAAACCAGGCTTAGATACCCAAGAGTCTCATACTCTGATATAAACCAGGCTTAGATACCCAAGAGTCTCATACTCTGAATATAAACCAGGCTTAGAGACCCAACACTCTCATACTCTGATATAAACCAGGCTTAGAGACCCAGCAATCTCATACTCTGATATAAACTAGGCTTAGAGACCCAACACTCTCATACTCTGATATAAACCAGGCTTAGAGACCCAACAGTCTCATACTCTGCACATAAGCCAGGTTTAGAGACCCAACACTGTCATACTCTGAATATAAACCAGGCTTAGATACCCAACAGTCTCATACTCTGAATATAAACCAGTCTTAGAGACCCAACACTCTCATACTCTGATCTAAATCAGATTTAGAGACCCAACACTCCCATACTCTGAATATAAGCCAGGCTTACAGACAGCCCAATGTTCCCATTCACTGAATGTATAGTACCAGTCAAAAGTCTGGACACACCTTATTGAGATAATGGGAAACATACATTCATAGACATTTTGATCTCAGGACATATGCTTAAATGCTAGAGTTTATTTCTTAGTAATAGTGAAGCTGGTGTCAATGTATGAATTTCTTTCCAACAAAAATGTAACTTTAAAATATTTGAAAATAATATATTTAAAATATATATTTAAAATAAGATACAATAATAAAATATAAGATATAATATAGTTTTGATTTTGGTCATTTTTTGGATCACTGCATAATTGCATTTGTGTTATTTCATAGTTTTGATCTTTACTATTATTCTAAAATGGTACTGTAAGCAACGGAGCCACAAATGAAGGGACCTGAGTGACTATTAATGCTGCTCTTTGTGGGACCGACGGGCGTGTTAGTTATTGTGTGTGTGTGTGTGTGTGTGTGTGTGTGTGTGTGTGTGTTCGTGTGAATGTGTGTGTGTGTGTGTGTGTGTGTATGCATGTGTGTGTGTGCGTGTGCGTGTGTTTGCGTGCGTGTATGTGTGAGACTGTGATCCATCAGATCCACACAGACACCTGTATCATAGATTATGGGAAACTAACAAAAATGGAGAATACTTTTCAAAGTAAATATTAAATCACTCTTTTCCATTGCCTGTCTGCCTCAACATGAGTGTATTCTCCCGAATTTATGTTACATTTACATTAATGTTATATTTACATGACATTTACATTATATTCATATACGTATATGTACATATACATATATATTACAACATTAATGTGATGCATTCATTTCAATGCTTGAAACATGAAATGAACCTTATTTCCTGTCATTCTCATCACTTAGACCTCAAGGCCAATCACTCTGTCCTCCTCATTCATCAAGGATTCATCCATTGAGGCCTGAATTTTAAATAGTATGAAATAATTTTCATAACTGTAAATGTCCAGGGTAAAGCTCTTTAAGGTCAGTGGCATGTCAAAACTTAACCTGTTGAACTTGCCCGTATGTGTCTGGTTGTGTGTGTGTGTGTGTGTGTGTGTGTGTGTGTGTGACTGTGTGTGTGTGCGTGCATCTGTGTGTGTGTGTGTGCGCGCGCATGTGTGTGTGTGTGTGTGTGTTCTTACCCAACTGCTGACTTCTGGGGCTGCTCTCTGGGTTCTGGTCTGCTGTAAAGCTGCAGGACTGGATGGTGTCTACATTGGCGTAGACATCATCACACATCTCCATGGTGCAGACCCTGAATCTGTAGTCTGTGTGTCCTGTGCTGCGTCTCTGCTGTGCTGCACTGTAGTGTCAGTGATGTTTTTAACCTACCCTGTGAATACCACAGGAAGCTACCACTGCAGGAACATGGGTGTGTACATGCTTCTGTTTATGTGTGATCACACGCACACACACACACACACACACACACACACACACTCACACACACACAATAACTAACACGCCCGTCGGTCCCACAAAGAGCAGCATTAATAGTCACTCAGGTCCCTTCATTTGTGGCTCTGTTGCTTACAGTACCAGTCAAAGGTTTGCACACAACGTTTATTCTTTAGTTTTACTATTTCATGCATTTTAGAATAATAGTAAAGATCAAAACTATGAAATAACACAAATGCAATTATGCAGTGATCCAAAAAGTGACCAAAATCAAAACTATATTACATCTTATATTTCATTATTGTATCTTATTTTAAAAATATTATTTTCAAATATTTTAATATAAAATTTTTTGTTGGAAAGAAATTCATACATTGACATCAACTTCACTGTTACTAAGAAACAAATTCAAGCATTTAAGCATATGTCCTGAGATCAAAATGTCTATGAATGTATGTTTCCCATTATCTCAATAAGGTGTGTCCAGACTTTTGACTGGTACTATACATTCAGTGAATGGGAACATTGGGCTGTCTGTAAGCCTGGCTTATATTCAGAGTATGGGAGTGTTGGGTCTCTAAACCTGATTTAGATCAGAGTACAACAGTGTTGGGTCTCTAAACCTGATGTTTATCAGATTATGAGACTGTTGGGTCTCTAAGACTGGTTTATATTCAGAGTATGAGACTGTTGGGTCTCTAAGCCTGGTTTAAATTCAGAGTATGAGACTCTTGGGTATCTAAGCCTGGTTTATATTCAGAGTATGAGAGTGTTGGGTGTCTAAGCTTGGTTTATATCAGAGTATGAGAGTGTTGGGTCTTTAAGCCTTGTTTTTATCAGAGAATGAGAGTGTTCATGATGGGAAAAGTTCTGATCTATTATAATGATAAAAGTAAACTTTCAGTTCCTCTTTATTCACTGGGATATCTTCCGTGAAAATATTTCTCTTCTTTTCTGCAAACACACTTCCTCTGGCAACGGGCTCTACCCTTTAGTACCCTCTCAATGCATAAACTAGTGACAGAATGAGGGAACTGACATTTAAAAGCGATAACTAAACTGTGAAAAAAATGAACAGAAGAGACATGAAAACTAAATACCTTCAAATTAATGTTAAATAAAATCTAAATTTAAAATAAACCAGACCACTGCAGCACATACAAAATGGTCCACAATGTCCCCAAATTCTCCCGTGTCTCACCCTTCCTGATTTCCCTTCACTGGCTGCCAGTGACAGCTTGCATGCGCTTCAAATCGCTGGTATTAGCCTACCGAGCGGTGAGGGGAAAGGCTCCATCTTACCTGCAGTGGATTGCAGGGCCTCCACTCCAGCCAGACCAGGTGTCTTCAGGACACCTGGCTGCCCCTCCCTCTCGTAGCCTCGTATCCCGGTCACGCCCACCGTCTGTCCTGGCCCCTGCGTGTGGAACCAGCTTCCTGTTTCACTCAGAAGAGCTGAAACGCTGCCCATCTTTCAGCACAGACTGAAGACCCACTTCTTCAGGCCACAAATTAAACCCCTTACCCAAGCGTGATCTTTTCTCTCTTATGTGCAATAAGCCACCCAGCCAGCTAGTCTGAACCATTCAGTCATTGAGCCCACAGACAAACCCAGATGCCATTACAAATTCCCTTTACACTCTCTTTACTCTTTAAAACAACGGTTTATATATTGTCAGTCATATGGCTGGTACATAGTTTTAAACATCTCGATTATTGCTTTTTGCCTTGTTATCTACCTGACTTATAAGTTGAGGGAAAGTATATGCTGGTGCTTTTTCCTTTTTAAAATAAAAATATTTGGTTCTGAAAATGGCTTTTTTTTTTGTATGACTTTGGTTCTGAAAATTGGCTTTTTTTGGCTGACTTTGGTTCTGAAAATGTTTTTTTTTTCTCAGAAGTATCAGCTCAGCCTTCAAATGTAAATTGTCACAGATTGCAGCACAGAAAATGTATGCTCCATATTATACAATATTAAGAACATTTGGTCGAAAAATGGTTCAATGATCATAGCACAACACAGAAATGAACACATATTACTCTAAACATGAATATTATTGGGGTAACATGCGTAATTCTAACCAAAGCTACACCTTAATTGTATGAATAAGGAAACTTCAGAAATTCCCCTGGCCCCTGAGGCAACCAAAAGCAAGAATTAAGAACATGTATAATACTGTATTTAGAGTGATATCAGTGTCTGTTACAGTCAAAGCCATGTTTTAAGAACAAATTTGATTTCACCTTGTGTAGAATGCAGAGGAAAACTAGACTAGGAACAAACTGAGAAATGGCTGATAACATCATTCACAATGTAGGAAGTGAAAAGTCTCCACAAACTACTTATGGACTTCCATAGAATATGAAGTGCTCATCAGTGTGAGAATTGCCATGTTACAGTGATGTTTGTAAAGTCTCTGTTACATCAGACTGACTGTTGGGAACTTGTCTGATGGGCAGTTTGATGGGACAGTTAAACACTTTAGTTCCCTTTGGTACAAACCCATTACATCTGCACTGTCCCAACACAGCTTCCTACTACACCAGGAGCAACAAAATCAGCCCTCTGCAATAAAGGGCTTTTACATTCAGCTCACAGTGGTTCCATGGCTCAGATGGGGTTTCAGTTAGATCAAACAACACAACTTTACAATCCATGCAAATATCTTCTGTCCGAGTCAAATTAAAACCACTATTTAGTTAGTTTACTAGTATTAGGTATTAGTAATTGCATTAATCACTAGTTACTAACACTTATTATAAATGTTGAAAATTCTTATGACAAAACAAATACAATCTCACAGATGACTCAACTAACTAAATAATTTTAAGAGTTTAAACAAAGTAACACAAATTCAAACAGAAGAGGAGGAACACATATAGCTATGCTCTCTGAGTCTGTGTTTTTAATTAAGATGTGTTTTCTTCAAAACAAACTTCAAGCAAGATATTGGAGTACAACATGCAATGGGGGCTGAAGACAAAGCAAAAAACATAAACATGTATACATGATTTTACATAAATATATATTTTGATCATGAATACATAAATATGTTTATAATCACTAACAGAAAGATCAAATTCCTCTGTGTGAAACCATAACTTTCTCAAGAATTTATACAAAAAGATTGCAACAGGATCTGCTTATCAGCTAAGTGACAGTTCCTCTTCCACAGACACTCACTTCACACACAGTCATGAGAAACCGACATGCAAACCCACACAACCACACAGTAAGGAAATGAAACAAGTTAAATATTTCTTAATATTTCTTTTTTGTTTTTGTTTGCTTCACTACATGTTCTGTTTTCATGCTTGCGTGTTGTTTATCAGATTTAAGTTACTCCACTCATACAGTGCATAGTTATACAGTATATGATCCTATGAGAAATAACCAGCCTCACAGCTCATAACACGTTTTTGACACTAGACATTGCTGAAGCCCAAGAGTTCAGGGTAGAAACGCCTGCCCTGTGGATCCAGACTGTACAGCTCTCTAGGTAATAAGGCCATTTTTGAAACATCATGACAAAATTGTCAACAGGGTTTTCCCAACCTTGTAAAACATATAATGAAAATTTCATAACTGAAATGAAACGCATACGTCTGGAGAGCAGGGCATATCGGGACACATGAACAAGTGCTGAGAATCACAGTCAAACAACACATCTTCACAATCCATCCAAGTATTTTCCGTCCAAGTCAAACTAAAACCACTATGGCTAAACATTTATCACGAGTACTAGTTATTATTAATGATACTAATGAGTAGTTACAAACACTTATTGCAAATGCCTATAATTCTTATATCAAGACTATTACGCCTCAACACATGAACTTTAAAGAAAAGTGATCTTTGATCATGATCTTTGCAGATTGATTGTCATGTGGCTCCCAGGTAATTTGACAGAGCAACATTTCCTCAGCTGGAGACTGCCCAGAAGGTCCTAGATAACAGGTTTCATATCAATCTGAGCTGGAATCTCTGTAATTCTTAGGGAACTTCAGCTGTGATATATAATTCTTACAGCCTCATTCCATATTGACACACATTTAATAGCACATTGTCCCTTATGTACACCAGGTTTTGATCTCTCTATCTAAGCAAAATGATTTACAAAAGCCCACTTATTTAATGTGAAGTGCACAAAGGTACTCCATTAGACCCAATAAGGCACAAGGAAATCAGCTGGTCTTGGAAAACTTTGTCCAAAATTGGCCAGTATCAGGGTAAAGCCAACATTTCTGCTTCTCTTACGTTTTATTCATCATCATCATCACCTTTATTTGTCAGATTCAAGGTCCACACAAACACAAGACAGACATAACATACAACATACATAAAAAAGGAGTATTGCACTACTTATAAAAGGTGCACTATGGTAGCATAGTGCACTAAATCTAGGATTTGACAGCATCAAAACAAGGTTGTTCTGGGAGTTGTTCAAGCGACAAATAAATTTGTACATCAAATTTCTCATCAATGCCTGAAAGGTACTGACATGTGCAAAACATGTCACTTGCATTACAGGACCTGGGTTTCTTGAGCAATATCCTCAGAGAATCATTATAAGCAACCTGAAGCTTCTGCATACTAGCTCTTTTAAATTTACACCAATACTACTTATTGTTGAGACGCTGTTATTTTAGAGTGATAACAAAGTAAAAAGTGATGAGGAAATATTATAAAAATGAAAAGATAACTATTAAAAAATGTATGAAAAAAGGAAAGGAAAAACAGACTCAAGAGTGTTGATAAAAATGCATTTGGAGGGATTCAGTGGCGCAATACTCCATTGTCCTGTTACCACATTGTCCTGTAGAGCCGACAAGACTGCAGAGAGAGAGGAGCTGACCTGGTGATCATTACCAGCAGAGAGGAACAGGTGAGAGAGAGAGGAGCTGACCTGGTGATCATTACTAGCAGAGAGGAACAGGTGAGAGAGAGAGAGGAGCTGACCTGGTGATCATTACCAGCAGAGAGGAACAGGTGAGAGAGAGAGGAGCTGACCTGGTGATCATTACTAGCAGAGAGGAACAGGTGAGAGAGAGAGAGAGAGAGAGAGAGAGAGAGAGAGAGACAGGAAGGGCCAGGGCCGCTATTCCCCTCATAAGAGTAGCTGGAGTTGTAATCAGTGCTGGTTTAACTCCATCTGTTAATGGCACCCAGGTGCGATCATTAAAAGGAAAAAGGAAGTAGATCTGAACTTTAGTATTTTGAAGTGATTTGTGGAAATTTTTACGCAAATATATATCATTTTAAATGTTTTTTTAAGCATTTAAAATCACCTTGTTCTGAATGAATGGTAATTCTCAGATTTCTTGTTAACAGATATATTTCTATTGCAGTATTACATAAATATACACAGATTTTTATTACTTTTGTGTTCTTTGAGAAGCAATTCCCCTGTGTCTATCATATAGTATAATATTCCTTACCAAATGGGTAAACCACACACAATAATCCCAAATATATAATGCTATAGTACTCTTAACCACAACAATATATAAAACATATCATTTTACACCTGCTGGTTGTTCACGTGCTGAAACTTTGTTCTCTGCTCTCTTCAGGAATTCATCAATAGACTCAAGAAACATGCCTGGATCGGTCTGACTGACAGCAATACAGAGGGAACCTGGAAGTGGGTGGACGGCACAACACTGACTACAGAGTAAGAGCAGAATCAACACTGTTACAGAGAGGTAGTGATCACCGTATCAGAGCAGATTCAACACTGTTACAGAGTGAGAGACTGACCACAGAGTAAGAGCAGAATCAACACTGTTAATGAGAGGTAGTGATCACCGTATCAGAGCAGATTCAACACTGTTACAGAGAGGTAGTGATCACCGTATCAGAGCAGATTCAACACTGTTACAGAGAGGTAATGATCAGTGTATAAGAGCAGAATCAACACTGTTACAGAGAGGTAGTGATCACTGTATCAGAGCAGACTCAACACTGTTACAGAGAGGTAGTGATCACCGTATCAGAGCAGACTCAACACTGTTACAGAGAGGTAGTGATCACTGTATCAGAGCAGATTCAACACTGTTACAGAGAGGTAGTGATCACCGTATCAGAGCAGAATCAACACTGTTACAGAGAGGTAGTGATCACCGTATCAGAGCAGATTCAACACTGTTACAGAGAGGTAGTGATCACCGTATCAGAGCAGAATCAACACTGTTACAGAGAGGTAGTGATCACTGTATCAGAGCAGAATCAACACTGTTACAGAGAGGTAGTGATCACTGTATCAGAGCAGAATCAACACTGTTACAGAGAGGTAGTGATCACCGTATCAGAGCAGATTCAACACTGATACAGAGAGGCAGTGATCACCGTATCAGAGCAGAATCAACACTGTTACAGAGAGGCAGTGATCACCGTATCAGAGCAGTAGCTGTTTCTCTCCTCAGTGTGTCCTCACTTCCTTCTCTCTGTCCCTCCTGATGAAGGTGCATGTGTCTCATTCTCTGTGCTGCTGCTGCTTTCAGGTACTGGATGAGTGGAGAGCCTAATAACTCTGGAGATGAGGACTGTGTGGTAAACTACCCTGAATATGACCCCCAGAAACACTGGAATGATGTGAAGTGCTCTTATGAGAATAACTGGATCTGTGAGAGACCTGGCTGTTACTAACACACACACACACACACACACACACACACACACACACACACACACACACACACACACACAAAAACAAAACATGAAAACATATCCTTGTACTCACTCACTTATGTATTCACACATATACAGGAAGTTTGAATGAACAAAACAAAAATAACCCTCAGTGCATTCGCGTGGTTGAATAAAGGTAAAGTATAAAGACATGCTTTCTCATACAGCTGTGTCTGAATCACCTTGCTCCTGAAGTGTTCCGCTTCAGCTCAATGTCGCCCTCTACAGGCCGGTGTGAAAACTGTGCATGGATGAGTGGGTCGAGTATTCCACAGCTCAGCACATCATGCTAATACGGATGTCTCCAGAATCTGCTTTTCCTGTTATTATTTAATATGGATTTCTTACTGTAACCTGCTTAATTTTCTCTTATGGCAAAAAAGGTGTTTATGTAGTAATAATTTTGTTGCCATATAAGAGACACGGAGGGAATTTTTTTCCACTCGCATTTTTTTTTCTGGATGTTGCATATTTTGAAATATTGTGTTTTGATATGTATTACTAACAGCATGTTGTTGGGTCAGGTCAGTTGAGTTCAGAACCTTCACACACATTCCACGAGCCCACTAGCACACACAAACACACACACACACACACACACACACACACACACACACAGACACAAACCGAAACCTCAGCACACACAGGAAGCAATCTAGACATCTTTTTGCGGCTGAGGGCGTCCGAGGCTGAGATGCCAGGCAGACAGCCCCGGCACACGCGAGTGACTCAGACCGAAACCCGGCGGCATGAAGGCAAACTGTGGCCTTGACCTCCGAATCAGGGCGACAGCGTATGAATCTTTCCAAACTGAAAGAAGCGTCACTCTTGCAAATAAGGATATAGTTCTTATTAGCCTTATACGAATTCATCATGGCATAGTGGCCATCTCACTTTATCCTGTCAAAAGGCAGGGGTAGTCACTCGGCAGCGATAGTAGGTAGACTCAGTCCTTCTGGTGGAGGAGGTCTCTACACCCACTGGTCTTTCTCTGCTCCAGCCCACAGACTGAGGAGGTCAGACAAACATCATGCAGCCTGAAGCCTCAGTGTTCGACTGCACGGTCGAATGAATAGACCGTGATTATAACTGAAAAAAACGACTGCTGACGGCTGTGCGCCGTTTGGCTTTTTGCTTTAGAGGCAAGGAACTTCGGCATTAAAATTGGTTTATTGGGAAGCTACATCAAGAGCATTCTTACAGGTAAACAAACACAACAGTAAATGTTTTCACCAAACAGGCATAACAGGCAAAAATATAAGCAAAAATGAGTATCATATTGATGAAGCAGTTCGCACGGCCGTGATGCATTCGGAAGGCGAAAGAGGAAGCAGAGCCCAGGAGAGCGATGCTGACGCGCCTGTCGCCCATACAGACCTCGTTTTTACCTGTTCTTTCCCCGGCGCTACCAGCGCTCTAGTTGAAGTGGGTCACATGTATGTATGAAAGTGTAAAAAAGAGAGACTCAGGGCCATGTTTTCATGAAGTGGTCCAGGCGGGACGCAGGTGCTCCTCGGAGACGCGTCTCAGCCGAAGGGCGGTGTGTCCTGCAGCGGGTGAGTCACAGGGCAGCCGCAGACGGGGTGGGGGCAGCGGCCTCTGTGCCGGTACCGCTCTGACTGATCCCTCCGCCCTTTCGTCCTCCTCTGCGACCTTTCTGTCCACAAACACACAGCGCGGACCTGCTCTGCTGCTCGCTCTCACCGTGAGTCAGTTAAAGAAAAGCACTTTTATCTGCTGACTATTTTCATGTAACATGCACACATTGAAAGTTACATAATTAACATAAGTAATTTAGATTACAGAGTTTTGGCCCATCTTATGTTTTAATTCATTTTACATCAGTTGGAGATAAGCTTTTCCTGAAATCTTTGCACTGTAAGAGGTGATTTACAGTACCTTATATTATTGTCATTTAGCATCCGCTCATATCCAGACTTACAAAGACTACAGTTCTTACATATTCACTGAGGCAATTGTAAGTACCTTGCCCAAAGGTACAGCAGCAGTGTCCCAGCAGGGAATCGAACCAGCAACCTTCAGGTTATGAGCCCTACTCCTTACCGCCATGCTGTATTGCACTGAGATTTATCTCATCCTATCCTATCTTATCCTCTCACAGAATCACACCCTCCTCCATCTCCTCTCTCCCTCTTCCTCTCTCTCTCTCCTTCTGTCTCCCTCTCTTTCCCTCCTCCCTCACTCGCGTAGCAGAAAGACTCACAGAATCACCTCCTCCACTGTCTCCTCCCTCCTCACACCCCCTCGCTCTCCGCCCTGGCATGCCGACGCCCCCCTCGCCGCCTTTCCAGGCCCCTCCCAGCTGCTGGGGCCGGTGTGAGAGCTGGCCCCACTCCTGGCCCCGCTTCTGGGGGCACCCCCCTCACTCTGGCCGCAGGGCAACAGTGCCCCCTGCAGGCCCCTCCGGCGCAGCGAGCGGTCGGCCGCCAGGTAGACCAGCGGGTTGACACAGCTGTGCGCGAAGCCCAGCGGGGCGGTCCAGCGCATGCCGGCCTGGGCGAGGCGGCGCAGGGCGCAGGTGGGCGGGGGGTCAGGGGGCGCGGGGGGGGCACTCAGGCTGCGCTCCAGCAGCCCCAGCAGCTTGAAGAGGTTGAAGGGCAGCCAGGACAGCAGGAAGGCGGCCGCCACCAGCAGCACCACCCGCATGGAGCGACGCAGAGCCCCCGGCTGGCCGGTCCCACCCACCGCCCCGCCCACAGCCCCGCCCACATGCCGCCGCAGGGTGTGGCTGACAGCGCAGGAGCAGAGGAGGATGAGGAGGAGCGGGAGGAAGAAGCTGAGGAGCAGCAGGCCGAGGGCCAGCTCTGGGGGGTGGGCGGCGGCCCGCCCCTCCCTCTCCCCGCAGTACGGGGCCCCGCCCGGCCCCTGCTGCACCTCTCGCACCCGCAGCACCGGAACAGCCAGGAGGGCGGAGCCCAGCCAGGACAGCACACAACTCCACGCTGCCAGAGTGTGCTTCCGCAGACGCCGGTACAGACCGGGGTGCAATACCGCCACGTACCTGCAGAGACCCCAAAAACATCAGAGATACAGCCATATGCTACTCTCACACACGCGCGCACACACACACACACACACACACACACTCACACATACACACACTCTCTCTCTCTCACACACACTCACACACACACTGCTCTCTCTCTCAAACACACAGACACGCACACACTGCTCTCTCTCTCAAACACACACACACACACACTCTCTCCCTCACACACACACACACACATACACACTCTCTCTCTCTCTCTCACACACACACACACACACACACACACACACACACATACACACACTCTCTCTCTCACACACACACACACACACTATCTCTCTCTCTCACACACACACACACACACACACACTATCTCTCTCTCTCACACACACACACACACACACACACACTATCTCTCTCTCTCACACACACACACACACATAGTGCGCTTACCTGTCGAAGCTCATGATGGTCAGTAGCAGCACTCCCACATACATGGTCAGCGCTGTTACATAGGGAGTCATCTGCAGGCACATGGGGCTCACACTTTATGCACTGTGGCATACCTCCCCTCCCCGCATCCCTCCCTCTCTCTCTCTCTCTCTCTCCCTTTCTCTCCCTCTCTCCCCGCATCCCTCCCTCTCTCTTTCTCTCTCTCTCCCTTTCTCTCCCTCTCTCTCTCCCTCCCTCCCTCTCTCTTTCTCTCTCTCTCCCTTTCTCTCCCTCTCTCCCCGCATCCCTCCCTCTCTCTTTCTCTCTCTCTCCCTTTCTCTCCCTCTCTCCCCGCATCCCTCCCTCTCTCTTTCTCTCTCTCTCCTTTCTCTCTCTCTCTCCCCGCATCCCTCCCTCTCTCTTTCTCTCTCTCTCCCTTTCTCTCCCTCTCTCTCTCCCTCCCTCCCTCTCTCTCCCTCCCCGCATACCTCCCTCTCTCTTTCTCTCTCTCTCCCTTTCTCTCCCTCTCTCCCCGCATCCCTCCCTCTCTCTTTCTCTCTCTCTCCCTTTCTCTCCCTCCCCTCCCTGCATCCCTCCCTCTCTCTTTCTCTCTCTCTCCCTTTCTCTCCCTCTCTCCCCGCATCCCTCCCTCTCTCTTTCTCTCTCTCTCCCTTTCTCTCTCTCTCTCCCCGCATCCCTCCCTCTCTCTCTCTCTCTCTCTCCCTCCCTCTCTCTCTCTCTCTCTCTCCCCGCATCCCTCCCTCCCTCTCTCTTTCTCTCTCTCTCCCTTTCTCTCTCTCTCTCCCCGCATCCCTCCCTCTCTCTTTCTCTCTCTCTCCCTTTCTCCCTCTCTCTCTCTCTCCCTCCCCCTCCCCGCATCCCTCCCTCTCTCTTTCTCTCTCTCTCCCTTTCTCTCTCTCTCTCCCCGCATCCCTCCCTCTCTCTTTCTCTCTCTCCCTCTCTCTCCCTCCCCTCCCTGCATCCCTCCCTCTCTCTCTCTCTCTCTCCCTCCCTCTCTCTCCCCCTCTCTCTCTCTTTCTCCCTCTTTCTCTCTCTCTCTCTCCCCCTCCCCGCATCCCTCCCTCTCTCTTTCTCTCTCTCTCTCTCTCTCTCTCCCTTTCTCCCTCCCTCTCTTTCTCTCTCCTCCTCACCTTGCAGCTGATGTCCCCGCCGCTCCACCGCCCCTGGTTCAGCTCGCTCTGTATCCACAGTGGGAGGGAGAGGAGGAAGAGCAGGTCGCTGACAGCCAGGTTCAGAGCCAGGATCTCTCCGGTCCTCCAGTGCCGGCCACCCCGCCCCCCTGCAGCCCGGCCCCTGTGGCACAGCGCCCCCAGCAGGACGAGGTTAGCAGGCACGCCCACCAGCAGCACGGCGCAGTACAGTGCGGCCCGCACCATCTCCATCCCGCCCACGGGGGGCGCTGTGCAGGCCCCGCCCCCCAGCCCGCCATCCAGCTCGGTGCCGTTATAATCATAGCTGTAGCTGTAGTTGAAGTTGAAGACGCCGCTGCCCCAGTCCTCTTCAGAGCTGTAATCCTGCTCCATGTCCTGCTGTCCTCAGATCAGCTGCAGTCCTGAATGCGCTGTACTCAGATCAGCTGCAGTCCTGAATGTGCTGTCCTTAGATCAGCTGCAGTCCTGAATGCGCTGTACTCAGATCAGCTGTATTATTGCCTCTTGATTTCTCAGATTTCCGATTCTGAGTTTCTGAAAAAGAGCAATCAAACGTGGCGTGACCTCGTTTGCGCATGTTTTTATAGGGCAGGGAGGGCAAGCACGGCGTTCCCTCACCACGCTGTCGCGCAGGACGGACGCGCCTGGCGCGCCTCTCCTAAACACACTCTTAATTCGACTGAAATAAATTTTAATGACATTAGATGGGTGATGAATAATAATTACAGCTGCTGGCGTGAGGTAAACGAAGCACTGCTTACATATGGGCTATTTAATCTCCCTGATGATTACGCACTAAAATCCCAGAAATGATTGAGAGCCTTTTGATCCATTGCGAAGTGAAATACACACGTTATCTGGTCATGACAGATTTTAAAAATGTATTAACTCGTGTAACTCACAAGAAAAGCTTGTGTATGGTTATTACATATCTTTCGATGGAAGGAATACCCCCTCTGCATGTGACATTCATTTCGATGTTTTAGATAATGATTAAAATCGATTTACACATATTATGCCATTAATATACAGTAGAGATTTCGAGACAACGTCGAGCGCTTTAACTTAAATATCGTTAACTCAGACCGCCGTTTCTCATTTAAAAAAATTAATGTCACGACATAGCGTAACATATTTATTTTTTACTGCTTGTACAGTTTTTTTCTCATATTTTTCAAATTATTGGCTGGGAACAGTGAACGTTTTATATTAGAAACATTTACTGTTCACTTTTCACTGTAATGTTTTTGCTTGTGTTGTAGGCTACTCTGCCTCGCTTTCCATCTGCAGAAAGACAGCCGCGTATGTTCCGTTGGAAAAGTGAACATATGAGAGGTCATAAGATCAGACAACCAAGAGTCTCACATTCTTTTCTCCATTAACAAAAAAAGAAAAAGAAAAAACGCCTACGAGCTTTTTCCTTATTGCAAATGACATCGGCGTCGGTTTGTTGAGACACCATCCAGAAAGTGAGAAAAGCGGTGTTGCCAGCAGCACAAATATCAGAAACCAGGATAAGCAACTTTTTAAAATTAATTTTAAATGCAATTAATGTGATACTGAGCGATGTCCGTGTAAAATTGCGCGGTAAGTCATTCTATATTACATGATTAATTTGGGCTTTTTTCGTTACGAAATATTGTTCTTAATTGTTATTCTTTATGCACAAATATGCTTCATTGCTCTTCAAAAGCGTCGCCTCGGTGTTTTCTTTCCTGCTTCTCATACCGCGCTCCACGGCTCTTTTGGCCCGTACTCTAAACTCTCACACCCTGGTGCTGGTTCTGATATGCCTTTTTCCAACCGATTATGTATGGACAGATGTCCCTGTCTACAAAAGGAAAAATGTGTGTGTGTATATATATATATATATATATATATATATCAATGTTGAATAATATCCGAACTACAAATTGTGTCTCGTGTTAAGGGTCAAAAGTTTATCCAACTCATACCGTGATACGAGCACAAAACGGCGGAGGAATGACTCAATGACTCGAGGGACGGTCTCGAAGACACCTGCCCACGCCCGAGCGCGGAGGAGCGGCGTCTGGTTTTCGGTGACTCACTGATATTTACAGAAACACTGATTTATGAGTATTTATGAGTATATCAGCAGTGAAATGCTGCCAGGATGTCTCAATATGCAGATTCGGTCTGTAACACCCTGGAACTTAATTAAATTAAAAATTAAAAATTTATTTTTTTTAAAAATAAAAAACTAAACAACTTTCAAGAGGTTTTCGTTCAACATTATATATCTTTACGATTCATTTTCCACCTAGAAAGTAGCCAGAAAAATGAGCGAAATTTACCGTTTAAAGAACGATGAAGGCAACAGACTGTAAAACAATATTTATGCATTTAATTATAAATCTATGACAGTACTTCTGACTCAGGTAAGTAATCTGTTATTTGAAGAATAAACATTTGCCCTCGTTATGTAGAAATTTCAAAAAATGTGCTCTAATAACCCAAATATATACATTAAATTATTGGAGAGAAGAATTAGGCTACATTCATGCAATTAATACGAACGTTTTACTTTCTCGCAATATCCCGCTATTTAGAGAAGAGAACAAAAGAATATAACAGTATGAAGTCACGCGATACCCTAATTTTTATTATTATTGTTACTACTACTACTGATATAATAATAATAATAATAATAATAATAATAATAATAATAATAACATCTAAAAGACAGTCGAATTGGAAAAACTTTTGCAGTCGTAACGATGACGTGGATTACACTGCTACAGCCGGAGTTTGGGTCAATTTCATTTCAAATCAGTCAGTTCAGGTAATGAACTGCACTGAAAACCAGACATCATTTTCAGTCAAGGGAAGATTTTTCGATTCAAGTCTCGAACTGAAAGAACTGAAATGGAATTGACCCCGACTCTAGTTAAAACCATTAGAAACATCCAAAAGAAAATTTTTGCATAACAACTGAAAAGAGAAAAAACTTGAAACATTGATTTCAATTAACGATTAAGAAGAGACTTACCGTTGATTTTTACCCACGTATCTTTTCATAAAGGTTATACCCGTCTTTGTTCATTTTTTCAGCTGACGCCAACCGTTCATTTCCTGTGTGTGTGTGTATGTGTGTGTGTTGGGGGACGGGGGGTTGTAAACCAGCACACGTTATAGCGGGAGTGTGGTCGCGCTGTAGTTTAATTCTGAACCAGTTTTGAATGAAAACTGGAGAAATTCAGCATCGTGTATCTCAGCCATTTCATCGTAACTTCTGCGAGGTTTTACACACCGACTCTGACCATGACAGGCACCAAATCGCGACCACGTTTCCAAAAACCCCTGCAGTGGCTGTCGTGAACACAAATGCGTTATCATTTTCATCAGTGCAACTTTGCTCTCAAATATAGGCTATCAAACAATTTACTGAACAGTTTACTCTTACAGATTCGAATACTGTTAATAGCAAAAGTGCCATTATCTGAGTGAATAATAATAGGTTTTACTAAAACGACCGAAATGTTTACATTTAGTGTAGGCCTAGCAACACGCTAAACATTTTGAGCATGTGAAACCTCTTCATGATTATGTGTCGTTCGCTTCTCTGCATTTGCACTTAAACATAAGGCACATATTCTCTGTTTGAAACGATCACATCAAACAGAAAGAAGCCAAACACTGAAGCCACAGGTCACAGGTCAATCACTGTCTCTCTCGCTTGTCACCTGTTTTATTCCAGAGTTATTTGCAGAGTACAGATGCAGAATACGACAGAATAAAACTTTTATCTTAGTCTGCTTCCTAAAAACTAGTTACACCCACTTATTCTAAATAAGACCAACCTTGCTGTAGGCCTATTCTCATTGCAACTTGTATTGTTGTAGTTAACATTGTTGTTTTAAGGTCAAATCACCTTCTGGGTAGAATCTGAAAATCATTAAAAAAAAAAAACTACTTTTACATTCAAGATCAATGCTGGCAAAAGCAACAAAAGAGGAGAAATTCATGCAATCACCTCTGCATTAAACGCCATTAAACTGCACTGCCAAAGCGTTCCAGCACAATGATTTCAAACTGATTTTAAACTGCATAGGGTTAGTTCACGCAACATGAACTCATTTTTGATTTTTCCAACATTAAACTTGAACGTATAAGCAGTTGTTTTGTTAATACATTATCTATGCTTTGCGTCTGTGATTGTTAACTTTAATGTGATGGTTTATTATTGTGTACATATATATATTGTACACAAGTGTAATAGTCTCCAAGCAAGCACCATGTGCCTCTGTAGAAATTCCAGTCTACGCAAGACTGGGCCCGGTTTCCCGATAGCAATTTATGTTAGAGGTTGAGAAGGGTCTACACTACTGTTCAAAAGTTTTACAACACCTCCATTTTTCCAGGTTATTGAAATTTAAGCAGTTCAAGTCCAGTGAATGACCTGAAATGGAACAAAAGGGAGCGGTAAACTGCCAGGGGTTAAAAAAAAGTTTAGGTTACCAAAAACTGAAAAATAATGTGAATTTCAGAGTTAAAAAAATCCTTTTTCAGGGGACAAGTAATGGGTTAACAACTTACAGCTTTTCTGCAGCAATGGAAGTAAATTAAGCCTTGAAAGTTGATGCAAACACTTCCTACAGGTGTCCTGACTTTTGCTGATTACTTACAAACCCTCTGTCTGTATAAAAGCAGTGGTAGCACAGACTGTGTTACTACACCCTCTGAAGCGTTATTTGGACAATATTGCACTGCAGGAAGTAGTATATTGCTTATCATAATGGCGAGAAAAAGGCAATTAACAAAGGAAGAAAGACAGAACATTATAACCCTTAAAAGTGTAGGTTTTTCCTTTACAGAAATTGGTGGTGTTCTAAAACTTTTGATGACTTTTGATATTGGTGACAATGTACATCCATTGATTAAAATACAAAGTCTCAAACACGCTTTCCTACTGAGCACCGCTGAGAGATCTGAGACATTCAGCGGCTGATACGCGTTAGCCGCTGAATGTATCAACGGTTATTGTCGCCTGTTTTTTCAAGTGAAGATAAAATAATCTTACATTAATTAATTGATGCAAAATATTCAAACGGAAGATAAGATAAAAGAGTGTTGCTGAGATATAGTCTTTTATTTAAGCAGAAATGAGTGTTGGCCAGTAGACCTATTGGCTGTCTATGCTTGCACGTTTCTGACAATGAGTGCCGTCGGTCATAGCAAGAGTAAAGCGCAAACTCTGAAGTTTGCGTTGATTCCCACAGGTGCCCCACAACATGTCGTTTAGTTTGTAACAACACATTTTGATTTCTACGATTACTCAGAGGCACTCGTGAATCTACAGAAATTTCAAAGAGCACCGTTACTTAAGATGCTTTTGGGAGACACCGAGTCAACCATAGACGATAGAGGGCTGTAACGGTCCATTTAGCCTTAAGATTCTTTTGGGAAATTTGTACTCGACTTTGGAAGACTCCGCATAAGTGCTTCTGTTGAATGTCAAAAGTGTAAATGCAACGTTAAATGTAGTCACATCTTGCAAAGCGCACTGGGTCGCCTAAGACTAAATGTAATATTAAATGCAATATTAATAATATGTTATCGACCTATAATATTATTCATATCTGAAATTCACCTTTGCAGGACAGATAAAATAAAATGTTACTCTAATAAGGCGTTGAAATAAAAAAGTCGTTCAAAAGTCAATAATTCATCAATTTATTTTTTATAGTTATAGTATATATATATATATATATATATATATATATATATATATATATACATATATATATATACATATATACTCTCCCTTTCCTTCGTCATTCAGGGCAGTTGCCTTTGATAAAAGGGCATGCTTTAATGCTTTACTATATTTTGTATTCATATTGTTCATATTTGTGTGTCCCGGCACTGAATGCGTGTTTTGTGTGTTGCTGACACAGCCACGACAAGGCAAAATCAAAAGCCTGTATTTAATATCACCATTTCATCCCTAGATAAAACGCGTAAGAAATATGTTTGTAGTTTTTAATGTATTCGTTTTAAATCGATCAATTTAATCGACAGGGGAAACAATTTCTGGGTTCCACAGTTTATTGAGGACGCCGAAACCATCGTGCCTAGTATTCTAAACTATTTTTTCTCTTTTCTTTTTTTTTTTTTTTTACCGAGAGAAACATTTTACTTGTGTGCACTGTTTAACAGAGTCGTGACAGGAATGATGCGATCGGCTCCGCAGCGCGACGACGGTTCCGTCCTTCTCCCGCCGCGGCAGGATGGTGTTCACACAAGCCTTTGGCCAGTTTTGCCCTCTAGATTTGACCGAAATCGCAAAAATATTGCGACAAATGCCAGTAAAACAAGCCATTGTGACGCCATATTCATTTTTCAGGTGGCAATCAAACCGGTTTACTCATTTACACGGAAGGCGTCAGAGCCACGAGAGCTCGGCACTCACCCCGTGCAGGACAGGCA
>NC_050604.1:27203301-27208570 GCF_013368585.1 Megalops cyprinoides
AAACATGGATAAAACCAAGCTGGTATTAGCAGTGTGCACCATCCTGGCCTGGGCACTGGGAGCAGAAACTAAACAGGTACTGCTCAGCTACACACGCACACACACACTCACTCACTCACTCACACACACACGCACGCATACACTCACTCACTCACACACACACACTCTCTCTCTCTCTCTCTCTCATCCTCTGCTTCCTTCCTCTGCTGTATCTGAGCTACACCAGTTTTAATGATGACAGAGCATTTTATACTGAAGAGAGCTTCTCTCACCAAAACCACTCTGCTCATTTAAAAAACTTTCTCTGCTTTACCAAAATTGTGACTGCGAGTGTTGTTTGACCTATCATAATATGTAGTCATCATAATATGTAAAATATTATGGTTTTTAATAACATCATAAAATGAGAGTAACAACTAAAGTACTCACAGCAAGTGCTTCTCTGTGAATATGGTAATAATAAAGTGTGTTATGAGTCTAATTATGACGTGTGAACGTGTGTATGAGAGAGGGGGACAGAGAGAGAGCAGGGAATCTTTAAATCTTCAAAAGAATTACACACATAAATAATTTACTGAACTGAGTTCCAGAGTGTCTCTTTGTCTTTTCAGGTGAAGAGCAACAATCCGCTAAAACTGGACATGGCCTCTAATTCTGTGGACGACTGTTATCACACCTGTTCAGAAAGGATGTTCAAAAACGTGACCGAAACGCTCCTGCCCAAGGAAATCCGCGATCAGAAAGATTTCGGCGCCGCTTGGAAAGAAGCACTGAAGCGGTGGAAGAAGAAACCGGTTCCGCTGGTCGGAGGTCTGAAAGAACAGCACGCCATCGCCATACGCGCGTACACCCTGGGTGGCCAATATCCCGTTTTCAAAGCGTTCAATGATGCTACGCGGGGGGGAGCAGGGAATTACAGAAGAGGGGAATTCGCTTACAAGTCGCTGCATTTCTTACTGGCTGAAGCCCTCCGCCTAATGAAAGAGGATTATGTCTCCAAGAGCGTTAATCAAGCCAAGAGGTGTCTGCAAACATACCGCGGAACCAAACTGAAGTTTCAGGGCGCTCTCGGCGCAGAAGTCCGATTCGGCTCTTTCACGTCCAGCTCTCTGAGTAAACGTACGGCGAGTAACTTTGGAAGCGAAACGTGTTTTAAAATTCAGACATGCTTTGGTGCCGCTTTGGCATCCTACTCCTCAATGACCAATGAGGATGAGGTTCTGATACCGCCCCATGAGAAATTTAATGTCACTAAAATTTCCAGGAAAGGTCCAAACTCCTGGTGCAATGTCGTTTACAGCCTTCAGAGCACAGGGATGCACAGCAATCTGAACTGCGCTCTGGTCCCTTAAAACCTCCATTTTAGTTTCCGCATGAATCGTTTGTCAGGCGGAACATGGGCTACCGGCAGGCAGGATAGTTCCTGCAAGGCTTCCGCTATGATCGTCAGCAATGCTTTTACTCACAATCTTAACTTCAGCTATTTTTGTTGAAACAAAAAAAGAAAGGAAAGGAAAGCAGTTCATGTTTTTTTAAGAAATGTTTTTGTACTTGATAGAATCACAGGTTATTTTCAAAATGACTGAATCTTTTGTGTAAAAAATGAAACGGCTGTGATGTTCTTTTGTGACGTTATGCTCTGTCATGGACGGAAACAGTGATCAGAATGTTGAGTTTCAGGATTCCCGTGACAGGATTAATGAAATGTTTTATCGAAAAAGACTTTAAAAGCAACACGAAGACTCTCTTTTTCCTAAACATAAACAAGATCATCCACAACCACGCGCAGCCATCTTAAATTCTTCCTTTGCATAATGTTGTATTTAACTTTTAATGTTGATGTGCCCCCCGTGTTGTTCTGAGTTCCAGCTCCAGCTGTTGCAGTGCGCTTTGATTGCAGTGAATAAACGCGATGAGCAGATACGGTGACGTTTCATACCCTCTCCGGCGCGCAGCTCCGTCTCATCGCAAAACCGCGCGCATTTCGCGGAAACGCGCACATGCAGGCGCGCCGTCCCCGCAGCTTCAGCGCGCACTCATGCAAGAACAAGCAACTCACACTTTCAGGTTCATCAACCAATTTTATTTGCACGCAAAATCTGAGCTCCGTGGTTTCGTCGATTTTTTGCATGAGAGTTTCTCCGGAGTATTTGCAGGAATGACGGAGACCTCCTAAGATCTTCTCTTTCTGTTTATTATACCTCTGAGGTATAACCTTTTGAAAATGATCTACACAGAGGGATGGTCGCTGAGAGCAAGCAAAAACGTCACTGCTGATTAGTTTTCTGTGTTTAACCGTCTCGCTCCCAGTTGATGCTGAATGTGTTCGCTTTCACACTTCACAATGTTTGTCAGTCCACAGAGTTCAGTTCAACCTCCTGCGATAAATTACTGTCTAAGTTTGATGTAGGCTACAGCTTCAAACGAACTGCAGTTGCAAGCCCCCTTAGATGCCTTTCTTTAAGATGGAAAAAAGTAAGCATAGCCGGACGGACGAAGCCAGGGTGGAGGGTCGGAGTGCAGGGTCGGGCCCCCCGCGGGCCGCAGGTGGCTGAGTGACGGCGGCAATGCGTCAATAATTAGGAAGTATGCATTATTATGATGTCATCACTGAACAAAAACTACAAAAAATATCTGGCATAGAGGAAGGAAGTTTTATTTGTTTTAGTCGTTTGTCATCAGATCTTGAAATAAGCTTCTTATATGCCAAATATATAATTTACATTATTGTCATTTAACAGACACTTATCCAAAGTGACTTTGATACAATTTTATCCATTTACACAGCTGGATATTTACTGAGGCAGTTGTAGCTTAGCCGCCGGAGCCGCCGGAGCCGCCGGAGCTGCCGGAGCCGCCGGCCCCCAGGCGAACACCTGAAACAAACTGTCACCTAACACTGCCACCTTATGGCAGAGATTTGTAGATGTTTTCCCTCTGGATTTTTCAGGAAGAGCAAATTTTACCTCACAAAGAACACACTTCCCAGCACGCATCAGGAACAATGAGCTGAGCTTTCCAGTGAAAACTGCAGTGAGGCCTGTGCAAATGGACAAAATGAGAGATTTCCTGCACATGGAACACCTTCGCTGGTACCACACGCCGGTCGGGTTAGATTACATATCCAACACCACTGACATCCAAATGCACCCATCCAAATGCATTATTCACTTGTTGCTTTGTATGAATATTTAAAATATGCAAGACTATATTACTTCTTGACATATTTTTTTATTAAAAAAATAGGGGCTTAATTGTTCTCGTATTGGCTGCCACATAATTTTCAAAATGGCAAATAAAATGCAGATCTAAAAACTATCACAATTATTGCAAAATAGTAGTATGAGGCTTCATTAGCTGCTTGAGAGGCAGTGAAGGTTCAGACCCGATTTATTTTGGAGAAAATAACAATGTCTGTCTTTCCTACATTCTGTTGTATGACAGAAAAGTGCGCTTGTTATGGTACAAAGCTTTGCCCTGATCTGACCTGGCCCTGTGAAAATTCAGTAACTGAAGGCTTCATGGAGCTGTTTTTCCTTATATAGTATCAATTAAATGTGGGTTAACCTTTACATTCAACAGTGTCATGTCAAACTCACACACATTCACTCACTCATTCATTTGTGTGTGTGTGTGTGTGTGTGTGTGTGTGTGTGTGTGTGTGTGTCAGGCCTGGAACACATTCATTAACATGGATTGTCTGTTCCTCAGGCTCCACCCCCTTGGCAAACCAAACCCCTAATATGACCAATTCCACAGCCACACCCCCACGCCCAGCTCCTCCCTCATCTCTCAGCCCCTCCCTCATCTCTCAGCCCCTCCCTCGTCTCTCAGCCCCTCCCTCATCTCCCAGCTCCTCCCTCATCTCTCAGCCCCTCCCTCATCTCTCAGCCCCTCCCTCATCTCTCAGCCCCTCCCTCATCTCCCAGCTCCTCCTCCCTGTTCTCCAGCCACTGCTCTGTCAGCTCAGGGTCTTGTTGTGCTTCTCTGTCAGAGTGATGGTCTCCACCAGCAGGTCTGAGGACCTGAGCGTGTCTGAGCACTGGGGCGTGTCTCTGCACTGGGGCGTGTCTCTGCACTGGGGCGTGTCTGCATTCTGGGGCGTGTCTGTGCAGTGGGGCGTGTCTGTGCAGTGGGGCGTGTCTGTGCGGTGGGGTGTGTCTGTGCGGTGGGGCGTGTCTGTGTGGTGGCCGTGTGAGGCGTGATCAGGACTGGAGCGCTGCGTCTGGCAGCAGCACATGAGAAAGGCCCCAAGCAGCAGGCCAAGCAGCAGACAGGCCAGGTACAGACCCAGCGGGCGTCGGCTTGCACCCGCGCTGGGGGCCTGCAGGGTCAGCCGGTACGACGCGCGGGGGCAGGGAGCACCCGCCTCGCCCCCCTGCCTGCACACGCAGGTGTAGGAGCCCTGAGTTTCCTGCCTCACAGTCACCGCCAGGTCCCCCCCATACTGATGCGTGTGCCTGTCCGGGGGGTGCGTCCAAAAACAGGGCCGGGGGGACACCTGCGCACACGGCAGCAGCACACGCAGCCCCGCCCTCACCTGCAGCTCCCTCACCTGCGGGGCGCACATCCCTGCACACGGGGCGGGGCACACAGGTCAGCCTGACATCTGCATGTTACCACAGAGCGCAGTGAGGCCCTCCGGCCTGCGGGGGCAGTGCTGAGACTCACCTTCCTCTGAGTCACATGACTGAGCTGCATCTCCAGAGCTGTCAGCCAGGGAGAGCCTGAGACAGACAGAGAGGGAGAGGGTGAGGGAGAGAGAGAGAGAGAGAGAGAGAGAGAGAGAGAGAGAGAGAGAGAGAGAGAGAGAGAGGGAGAGAGAGAGAGAGAGAGAGAGAGAGAGAGAGAGAGAGAGAGAGAGAGGGAGAGAAGGAGAGAGAGAGAGAGAGAAGGAGAGAGGGAGAGAGAGAGAGAGAGGGAGAGAGAGAGAGAGAGAGAGAGAGGGAGAGAGAGAGAGAAGGAGAGAGAGAGGGAGAGAGAGAGAGAGAGAAGGAGAGAGGGAGAGAGAGAGAGAGAGGGAGGGAGAGGGAGAGAGGGAGAGAGAGAGAGGGAGAGAGGGAGAGAGAGAGAGGGAGAGAAGGAGAGGGAGAGAGAGAGAGAGAGAGAGAGAGAGAGAGAGAGAGAGGGAGAGAGGGAGAGGGAGAGAGGGAGGGAGAGAGAGATGGGGAGAGAGCTACAGAAAGAGAGGCAGGAATGGAGAGGGATGGAGAGGAGAGACAGGTGGAGAAAGATGGAGAGGTTTTTTGGAGAGGTGTGTGCTCACCCC
>NC_050604.1:27208670-27211170 GCF_013368585.1 Megalops cyprinoides
CCACCTCCAAATCCATCTGTACAAGTAAGACCTCATAAACAAAGCGATTATCTAATGATTAGCTAACGTTGTTATAAAACCCACCTCCTGCTCACATAGTCTAGTTACAGTCAGAACCTTCAGCTAGTTGTCAGTCCTGCTGGAAGCTGGCAGCGGCAATGGTTGTCACTTGTATACTAATATGTTATTGAAGCTGTGTATATAGAAACAGTGTAGCCGCACAAAGTTCGAGGTACCGACAGTCATTTGGAACACATGCAAGAATAAAGATGCTGTTTATTATAATATCTGCAGTAATGGTGTGAAAGGGCTTTCCATTCCTGGTTATGCTTGCAGTTCAGAATGTTTTAAATATCTCTTTTGCAGAGCTCTCCCCTCCAGGGAATCTGAACAGCTCCTCTGTGGATGAGACGTCAGTCTCTCTGTGCTGGGACAGACCCACAGGCATGGAGGGAGTCCCCCACACATTCAGGGTGACCTGGGGTGACTCCAGAGGGCAGAGAGAGTCCTCCACTACAGAGGAGAACCTGACAGTCCTTTCCCAGCTGAGACCTGGGACTGAGTACGGCATCTCAGTCTGCACCGTACTGCAGAGCAACGGTCTGGAGAGCGACCCTGTCTGCACCACTGTCCAAACAGGTACATCATACCTGTCTGTCAGATTTCAAACAGAAAATGTCCTTCATGGTTGTGACTATGGGGGTTAGGGTTAGGATTTTATCACTACAACAAAATGCATCGTTATGAGGGAGGTTGTGGGAGGGATTCCTGAAAACTGCTATTTGGATTTGCAATCAGATTTGACGTATTGTTCCAATACTTTTCAAAGTATTTTCATGTGTGTATTAAGGAGTGTGGTTGGGCAACAGAAACCACAGTCATACGTATCTGGTTTTTCGGTAGGAATGAAATGGAGGCCTGGTATAGAGTTGGGGACAAAATGGTGTGAATTCACTCTGTACGTGCTGCTACTATAGCCTCCCTCTTGGAGCTCCTATCTGTTGACACAGATCAAGTCAGCAGTACTGGTAAAGCTAAAAAGCCTTTATGGCTACCTTTTATTTTTACTCTTACACTAAAGGCCAGAATTTTTTCATTTTTTCCAAATTTTTCACTCTGACTGGCTTCATGCATACCAGCTCAAATGCGCAAAGTGTGCAGGTGGTCACTGTTACCCAAGGTTCTGAAGGTATCCCAGACTTTGGGAAAGAACCAGAGATGCCCCTCTGGAGCCAAAGTGTCCTTCTGTCTGTAAGGAGCGGTTCCTTACAGCAGTGCATGTTATAAACTCCTCTGTACAAGGAAGCGGATGGTTGGGAATCGTAAGATTGATTTATGCATTTGAATCTCATTTATGAAAGGAAGCTTATCGAATACTTTAGGCAAACCTTTTGTCACTGCACTGCAGAGCCGTCTGCTCCAGGGAGGGTGAGGGTGCAGGAGGTGAGGAGCAGATTGGTGAGACTGTGCTGGGACACGCCCACTGAGATGGAGGGAGTCTCTTACACATTCAGCATCAGCTACAGCTGTGATGGAGAGGAACCCAAAGAAGTGACGACTGGATCCAACAGCAACACAGCAGTCCTGTCTGATCTGAGACCAGGGGTAGAGTACAGCTTCAGCGTCTCCACAGTGCTTCCTAACGGCAGCAGGAGCAGGCCCAGTTCAGCACAAGCACACACAGGTAAGTATAAGATTATGTGGCTAAAGACTGCAACAGTTGCTTTTATGTTGCAAACCCTGGGATTTCTCGGTGTGCCATCTGCACTAACATCACTAGTATTGCTCTAACCACTTGCATTTGATCAGGGTGATGTCTTTCTGTCCACTAAATGCAAATCCATGAAGCGTCTGGCGTTTCCAGTCTTGCTTTGGTTCGAAAGTATGACTTGTGTGAAAAGAATCTATTGATTGGCATTTTGGAAGATCCCCTAGGGTAGTATGCACTGAACCGAGTAGAACCTGATTTAAAGTAACTGAAGTAAGCTGGTTCTTCGTCCCACTGCAGAGCCGTCTGCTCCAGGGAGGGTGAGGCTGCAGGAGGTGAGGAGCAGATCGGTGAGGATGTGCTGGTGCAAACCCACTAAGATGGAGGGAGTCTCTTACACATTCAGCATCAGCTACAGCTGTGATGGAGAGCAACCCAAAGAAGTGACGACTGGATCCAACAGCAACACAGCAGTCCTGTCCGATCTGAGACCAGGGGTGGAGTACAGCTTCAGTGTCTCCACAGTGCTTCCTAACGGCAGCAGGAGCAGGCCCAGTAAAGTGCAAGCACTCACTAGTAAGTAGCATTATGTAACTCCACTGCAACAGTTACAGCCATTTTGCTGGCCTTATGGGATGTTTTATTTCATCAAAGTGCAATAGGGGAACACGGGAACCTATTAATTTAAACATCATATAAACCCAATGATGTAAACCCTATTATGAAATAATCATGGAATCCCTTTTAGACAGCCTCACAGTACTGTACTCAGACAAGCTACCATTCAATACT
>NC_050604.1:27218670-27243670 GCF_013368585.1 Megalops cyprinoides
CGCCTGCATGTTCCTTAGATCAGAAACCTGTCGGGTCGGATTTCACCGGCCGCCCCGCATCAGCTCGGCTCCTGTCGACGGTAGTCTGCTCTGAACCGCCGGAACACGAGCAGCCGCCGTTTAAGCGCAACTGCGTGATTAATCCTTTAAAAAATCAGCAATTCCACCAAATCGCATATTCATTCATTCGGAACAGTCGCGCCCCAACTCGAGTGGTTTAAACAGCTCACAAGCGACTTGTTCGGAAACGACAAGGAGCCAATTAAAAAAAGAAAGTGCTGAAAATATAACTGAAGTTTGTCGGTAAACTCCTGAAGCCATATACGACCGCCAGAAATATGCATAGATATAATCTTGTTGTTTTAATCTACGTGACACATGTCCTTCGGATTCTTACTGTCTTTGCCTTTTTTGTGAATCGTAGCCAGCTGTTAAGATGCGTAAATATTGCCGAATATCTACACTGTGCCCCGGTCGCGACTCCGAACGCGCAACAGGTCGCGGTTTACTGCCTGGATTCGCTCGCAGCTCCGACACTCCGCCCACCGAAGCTACGCTGTCAAACATGCAGAGTGACGTGACGTTATATTAATCCATTTTCCGTTAATGACGAGTGTCACATTACAATTGCACCTTTTTGCTATCTAACGCTCACCATATCAAAGCTTTACGCTGCCGTAATCCGATCACCGTGCTCGTCATGCGCTGTAGGCGGCCGGTGACCGACGCGGCTGATTAACACGTTCTAACATTGTAACACACGGTCTCAGCCTCGACGCTCACGCACCGGTAGTGAAGGTGAGTTCACCTGCTGGATTGTGAGGGTTGAGAGAGAGGCGCCGGCGGGGTGCATGAGATTATTGAATTAATTTATGTTTTATGGTGCACTAGATGGCGCTGTCCCTATTGCAATGAACTCCCACCCTACCCTCACATCCTAGTGAAGCTGCTCATTTAGATGGATATGTGTGTGCGTGTGCGTGTGTGTGTGTGTGTGTAGATCTGCTGTGTGCAGAAGGCATGTGTGCCGTGTTGTTTGCATAGAAATGTGTGTCTGTTTGTCTTGCACATGATGCTGTCAGGTCGACTCTGTGAATCTGTGAAACACATACCTGATGGTTACGTGGGCTGGTCTGCATTCTGTAAAAAGTTTAGTGCCAATTGGAAGAAACTGAACACTTTATAGAAGATCATTAAGGAAAACTAGATGTCTCTAAACCATAAAGACAGTATTAATTTTATTTTTTTGTAACAGATTGTATTATTACATTTACACATACAACAGTGCAGTGTCAGATCTAACAAATACAATGCTAATTTAGTCTGAGCAGATCTGGATCATAAACCTTATGTCAAATAGTCTCTTTCTGCAGCTCTGGTCTCATCGATCCTGCCAACATTCACCGCTGCAATGAGAGATTAATTTTGCCCCAGAAGGCCACCATACAGCATCTTATGCTTGGGATCCCTGCAAAGCTGCCATGTGGCAAGTGTCATCTGTGAGAAGTGTCATCTGTGAGAAGTGTCATCTGTGAGAAGTGTCATCTGTGAGAAGTGCTACACAAATCAAATCAAATCAAATTGAACTGAATGAGATTTTTATTAATTAGGTTGTATTTTGGCCTGTAAAGATGCTAGTCCAACATGTCCTCCATGTCAGGTCTCTGAGGAAGAGCAGTCACAGTCAGAGTTGTGGGGGGCACCTGCTGCAGGACCCATACCTACGTCAGGGTTTCAGAGACTGCTACCAGAAACAACCAGCAGGTGTCCCTGGTGACGGCCTCTGTCCCTTTTGCCTGCTGCTTCTCCAAGACTCCACCAGAGGTCCGGGTTTCCTGTTTGAGCCTCACCCAATCTAGTTTCTCAGTCCCACCTGTGTCTTGTTAGTTTGATTGTGCGTTTCCGTGCCCTGTATAAGCCCTGCCTGCTCCTCTGTTCCCTGCTCGGTCTTGAGCTGCTCCTGAACACAAAGCCTGGTGTTTTTCGAGCCCCAGGTAAAGGCACTGTGTCTCTTTGTAATGTGTGGATTCCTCCTGCTCACCTGTTACTGTTCCTGTACCTGTGCACCTGTCCCAGTGCCGCAGTCTGAATGCGTCTTTCACCTGGCTGCAGGACCACACTCCAGACACGGGGGGGGGGGGGGGGGGGTTCCTGGGGTCAGAGGTTAAATGACCCCCAGGTTGTCGTAGATGACGTCGTCCTGGTCAGGGTTCCAGGTGCTCTTTTGGTGGGTGTGTTTGAAGACCTGGCTGTACAGGGGCTCTGGCGCCCCCTGGCTGTCAGGCACAGGAGAGAGCTCTCTGTGGGGCAGGGGGGTGTCGGGGGGGCGGCGGGCCCTCGCAGCTTTGGGACTCCCCCGCACTGCCCCCTTCCTCACCGGCTCGCCCCCGCATCTCTCTGACCTCAGGGCCTGCAGGCCCGGGTCCGGCCTGACTTGGTCATACACCTCCGCGTACAGCGGCTCCGCCGCGTCACCATGGTGATGGCCAGGTGAGGGGGGGCGCGGGCTGGGGGAGGGTGCGGGGACGCTGTCCTGCGGGTCGGCGTACACGCCCTCGGTGGCGTCACAGGCCTCCTGCACGCAGTCCAGGGGCTCGGAGTACACATCACTTGGGTCCTCCGCCGGGCTGCAGCTCCTCGGGCTCTGCCTCTCCCCCTCGGGGACGCCGGGGTCAAGGGTCACACAGCTGCGGGGCCCCTCCTCCTCCGCCAGCGCCCGCTGCTCCCGGATGGCCGCCTCCACCAAGCCAAAAATCTGCACCCCCTGCTGAGTCTCAAAGGTGAAACTGCCAGGACCCGACTCACAGCGCCGACCCGCCTCCATGGAGAATGCTCCCTGAGGGACACAAACATGCACTCACAGGCAGAGAACTCACAGAGGATCACAGGCAGAGAACTCACAGAGGATCACAGGCAGAGAACTCACAGAGGATCACAGGCAGAGAACGCACAGAGGATCACAGGCAGAGAACTCACAGGCAGAGAACTCACAGAGGATCACAGGCAGAGAACTCACAGAGGATCACAGGCAGAGAACTCACAGGCAGAGAACTCACAGAGGATCACAGGCAGAGAACTCACAGAGGATCACAGGCAGAGAACTCACAGAGGATCACAGGCAGAGAACGCACAGAGGACTCAGTCTCCATACATAACTATGTGTAAACATTTCTTCTGAAGAAAATCAAATATTTTAACTGGGAACATTGGTCATTGTTTTCTTTACTCATGCGATGAATACTACTCCCTATTTATCTGTATATGCAGTTATGTGGATTGCAACATATGCACATTGCCTCTAATCAGCTCATCAGCATGTCTCAGCTGGCCTGTGACCAGCCTTCCCCTGGAAGCACTCAGCTCACAGAAACCCTCTTTGCTGTGGGAAGTTCATTCTGAAGTATGCCCTCTTCTGACCCTGGTGACCTGTGACCCTGGTGACCTCTGACCTTGTCCCGGCCATAGCGGCGCAGCAGTCTGTAGGGCCAGGCCAGCAGGGTCCTGCGAGAGTCCGGCTCCTTCAGCACCAGGCCGTCGCTGTCCACACTCAGCCAGTACGCCCCCTGCAGGCCACAACGATCAGAAGCCTCCGTCCTCTGCACACTCACCCAGAACTGCCTCACTGAGAGAGAGAGAGAGAGAGAGAGAGAGAGAGAGAGAGAGAGAGAGAGAGAAGGGGGGGGGGGGGGGGGGGGGAGACCGCGTTACAACCGTGACTGCACACACAACCGCACACATGACCGACACCACAAAGCATCACCACGACCAAGACCACAAAGCATCACCACGACCAAGACCACGCCCGCAGCCGTCAGCCTCACCTTCCTCTCGGGACTCGTAAATGAGGTTCTCCTCCATGTGGGGCTGCCGCTGGACCCATGAGTCTGTACCCCTGCTGCCCTGCAGCACACACACACACACGCACACGCACGCACGCACGCACGCACGCACGCACGCACGCACGCACACACACACACACACACACACACACACACACACACTCAGGCTTTAATTAAACATGGTCTTTAAAGAGTTAATGAATTCTTTTAGAAAAAAAAACCCTCAGCTGAGGACGGGAGAGGTCAGGGGTTGGTGGGCGGAGGCAGCCCTCACCTGAAAGGCCAGCTCACACATCCTCTGCACCCAGTCCACGCTGTCCCGGCTGTCGGCTGCGAAGACGTGGCTCCTGTCGGCCGTGTGCACGCAGAAGGCGGCCATGCCGTCGTGGGGACACGCTTCCTCGGGCGCCGGCAGGACCGTGATGCACTCCGACAGCCGGATGACCTTCCTGTCCGCCCTGCGGCCGCCAGGCTTCTCCCCGCTGCCGCTCTCGAACACCTCGAGCCGCGCCACGCCGCTCGGAGAGTCTGGGTACAGCACCGACCAGCTCTTCTTCCACTTCTGAGCAGGGAGACGGAGACAGGAAGTCACTACAGCGCCAGGCTCCTCCTTCCTTTCTCCTCACACTCCTCTTCTCCTCAGAGGGGGTCATCAGGGAATTAAGGAGGAGACGTGAGGGAGAGACAACAGGGAGAGAGACGAGGAGGAGACGCGAAGGAGAGAGACGAGGAGGAGTCAAGAAGGAGAGAGACGAGGAGGAGACGTGAGGGAGAGAGACGAGGAGACGTGAGGGAGAGAGACGAGGAGGAGACGTGAGGGAGAGAGACGAGGAGGAGACGCGAGGGAGAGACGAGAGGCAGAGAGACAAGGAGGAGAGAGACGAGGAGGAGACGTGAGGGAGAGAGACGAGGAGGAGACACGAGGGAGAGACGAGAGGCAGAGAGACAAGGAGGAGAGAGATGATATGAGGATGCATCTCTACAGTCTTGGGATGCACGTCTGGAAACACTGGCATCTGTGTGGTGACACAGGTGTGCAGTCGTGCACAGTCGTGCCCGTCTCTGCCTGTCATGGTGCGAGACGCGCTGACGCCCCTCACACGCCAGCTTCTGCTTCCGCATTTTCACACTGATCACCCGAGGGGCCGCTGCTTCTTCAGTGGTATCATAGTGCAATTCACTTTTTATAACGTAAAATTTCAATCAAGAAAGCTAAGTGGTCTGAATACAATGGGACAATGAAATACAGAGGGAGAGAAAGATTATTCTTATGATTCACTATTTTTTTCCTTTGTTGTGAATATCATTCAGAATGATAATTGTTTTCTATCTGGTATTGTTTCCATTGTGATTTTTGATTAGTTGGTTTCTTAATCTATGATCATTCTTAGTTGTTCCTTTAGCACTAGGCCTATGTTCTTTGCACCTTATGCCAAGAAAGTACTTGAGGTCAAAAATAAGTAAATAAACGAAGCCGCAAGTGAAGGGTAATTTCTGTAGACGTCAGCATAAATACAGTGGATGGTCGTTGGTGTTCTCAGGAAGACCGTGAACACAGACGCCTCTGTCTCTTCTTGCAAAGCTGTGTTTCACTCTGGATGAAGCACACTGCGGTTAGATGGTCCCTCCCCATCAGTACTGTGAGATGAATGAGTGGGCAGTGCAGCGCACTGTGTACATGATGTTTACACACGTCGTATTATCAGAGAATTAACCACAGTTTATCATATCCGGGGCAATTCCTGCCGTTTCGGGACGTGAGGGTGTAGACACCTTGCCGCGAGCGAGAGGGCACACCGTGTTCCGCCAGCGCGTCACCGGGCAGGAATTCCAGGTGTGCCGAAACAGCGGGAGCGCTGCGAGCGGCTGTGCTCAGACCTGCCCGGATCCTGCACTCCGCCGCGGAGACACACCTCCAAGTCTCCTCCGCTAAAATGTGGAATTTAACTCGTACTCGCCCGCTGCAGGTTTTATTTGCAAGTGGCGGTATGATATAGGCTAGCTACACCATAGAAAATATCTGTTACAACAAATAAATAAATGAAACTATATTAACACCATTATGCGAGGATCGCTGACTCTATACACGACTTATGCATATAACCGAACTGAATCTATATTGTTGCTCTGCCAGCAAACGTTTCATTTTTGGCTGTTTGACAGTAGTCAAAGTTGAGGTCGTCTGCGGGAAATTCAGCCGCGGTTTTAAGAGGACAGTTTTGCGCGTAGCCTACCGTTCGAACTGACACGCCGCAGGCGACTCCCAACATCACATAGCCTACTCCACGGTCACTGTTTTTATCGCAGGACAAAAATCGGAGGCGGTTCGAATAAATAAACCCCCTGACATTTAAGATATGTAAGAATTCAATTTTCTCCTCACCGGAAGGCAACGAAGTCCTTGATTTCTGTGCTTCTCATTTTAGCACAATGATCAGCTTCTTTGCTTTTAGCTGCTTGATTGAACAATAGCACATATAGCCTACGTGACAGACAGCACACTGGATCAAATCTACTTCATTTAAAGCTATTTTAAAGAAATACTAAGCGCATCCTTTACAGACTTGCACCGCGCTTTGCTGACGGCCTTTCTTACCTTGACCAGTTTATACTGCTGCATGTACAGCGGGCCCTCTTTCGCGTGCGCATCCATCCTCTGCCTCTGCTGTTAGCTAGATGCACTTTCTTTTCTTCTACTTCTTCAGCTGTTCCTTTTCTCCAGACTTCCTACTTTTGTAATTTCCCCTCCTAAAAGCGAGCGACGTGCACGAGTGTGCTGGAAGTTGCCTAATGTCGCGCAGCGTCGGTTCTGAGGAGCTTGTGGCTGTGTGCTCTGAGGAGTTTGGCAGCGTGTCGGGCTCTCTCACCACTCCCCCTCTTCAGCTGGGCGCTGTGCGTGTGATATTCCGCTCTTACAATAGTTACCTGTCTCCCCCCTTCTCCCCCCATCTCCCCCATCTCTCAGTGAAGAGCATGCCAGGTCCCACGATTACCTCCGTGCCCGGCTGAGGGTGTAGGAATGTCGTGCGCCACTGTGTGATAGCGCAGGTGTAACCCAAACAAGTGAGAAAATTAAGGGTTACAAAACTGGGCTTTGAATCCCGGGCATTGGGTTTTTATACAGAGACATTTCCTCTCAAACCTTTCGGTTAAAATCCTGCTGCATGAAGTTCTACGTTCTGGAATAGTCTGCAATGTGGCAACCAGCATACGCCACAAAAAATGCAAATAAAATGATAAGTATTGCTCTGTCACTCATGTCTGACAAATTATCATTTGTGCTGAACCGAGCCTTCACAGCGGTGATACTGGAGGGAATGTTTTTCTGAATGTTTTTCGACTGTTGTTGTGCTTCCACCATCCTGAGCAAAATGTGCGCTGAGTTCCTGACGGAGAAATGAATGCTCCCGCGGCAGGCTTCCACGCAGCTGAACTGGGTACAGGAGGAGTGTACCACTGGGGATCCGATCCCGCGACCCCCCACGCTGCTCGCAGGTCTGAGGCCTGCATGAGGCTGCGAAAACCAGCCATTCACACACTGAATGGTGATGTCCGCTACCCACCTACAGCGCTCAATTGGAAAATGCGCTGTAACAAATAATTGCCTTTTATCACACAAACACGGAGACCATTGCCACTCCACTCCTATACCCATCAGTGACTCCAATCTCAGAACTGAGACCCAACGGCGTCTCAGTAGCTTAAAAACTTTGATGAGAGAGTAAAAATAATGTCAGTTAAACTTTAAACTTTACACAAACTTCTCTCTCTCTCACACACACATCCATAAACACATACACTCCAAGTCTACACTATATTTACACACAGCTAGCAAACGTTCCAAAACAATAGAAATAGGAATAGTGTTGGCGACATGGCTGATATTTGCGCACTTTCTGTTCGTCTGCACTCTACGAAGGAAAATAATCAGCACAAGGCTTCGAAAATTGCTTTAATGTCAGCAGATACTGTGTTTCACTCGTCTCAGCACTCCAGTCGCTGGATAAGAACTTCTGCTAAATAACAAACTTTAAATGTAAATGACAGCTTGGGTTTCCATGACAACCAGCATCGCGCCGCTGTCTGCTTTTTGAAACAGTGCTTGAACCACAGAACCATAAGTCGTTTTCGTTGGCTACGCAAAACACTGTAGCCGATAAGGCTATATACCTCATAGCAAATCTATTTCGTATGTTTAGCATAAGTTGAGTCGCCCCGGAGAAGTCGCGACAGGGGCTTATCGGAACACCTGCAACACCGCCTGTGACGCCATGGCGGCTGTGACGTCACAGTGCGCGTGCGAGCGTTTCCCTGCGGTCCGCTTTTAAAATCGGGGTGACCGGCCGCACGAGACGCCAGGAGACGCGAGCCGCCCGCATCACCGCGTCCACCCACTGCCGCAATGAACTAAAGCACAGCACATCACGACGAGTCGCCATTAATGTCTGATCCGCGTGAGGTAAGGGCTTCCTCTCAGACAGCACCGTGCACAGCAGGTGCACCTCGTGGTCCCCCCTCACCCCACTGGCTTTACAATGGAACCGTTGCAATGAATTGATGCCTTTTATGTTATCATTTCCACTGTTTTTCAGGTGTCACCACCTTTTCCTGGGGTCAGGGTATATAATTTGCCAGTTTTCCCCTGTTGGCCTGGGTTGTTTGCTCTTTCGAGTCCCTGTGGAAACTTCACAATGCTACATGAACAGCACTTTGTGACCATTTGAATTGTACAACTGAGCTGTTGCAAATAAAATTTGATTGCTTGACACAGCAAAAAATGTGTTCTGGTTTCAGTGATGGTGAACAATTAGCATTTGCAGAGTTCACTTTGGGTGGTGTTGGTACTAAATGTGGGCACCTCTCTCTCCTTCCCCCAGCCTCCTGGCTTGCTAGGGGGTCCCACAGGGGGGTATCTGACAACCTACAGCCATGATTTCAGGAGCCCCCAGGAGCAGCCCTCCCGCCCCCGGCAGCTGTTTCGGCTCAAACCCCGCAACGCCTCCCCCCCCATCATTCCGTCACTGACACAGCTGGAGCTCAAGCCCTGCACCCCCTCCCCCTTCGCCCCCCCCCAGGGGAAGGTAAGAGGAGGACACACCTGCGACACCCCACACCCATGCGGGTCCGACACGCTCCACAGCCTCTGGCCATTGGCCGGGGCCGCCGTAACAGATGAACACGCCTTACACACGTAATCACAGAGAGTGCATTACATTACTGAACATGCCTTACACATGTTATCACAGAGACTGCATTACATTACTGAACATGCCTTACACATGTAATCACAGAGACTGAATTACATCACTGAATATGCCTTACATTACTGTCATTTAGCAGAGCGACTTACACAGGTTGCTATTTCACCCATTTATACAGCTGGATTTTTTCTAGCCATTTGTGGGTGAAGTACCTTGCCCAAGGGTACAGCAGCAGTGCCCCAGTGGGGAATTGAACCAGCAACCTTTCCGTTACGAACACTGCTTCTCTCCACTACGCTACGCTGCTGCCTTGCCAATGGACAGACAGGATGCTTGCTTATGTTAGCCTTTACTGGCCACAGCCACGGAGCAGATTCCTGCTGTTTCACAGAGCAGTGTGAACGCCAGCGATCGTCTGGGAAACAAACCAAGGCAAATCAGTATCAAATGAACCGGGACAGCTTAACAAGGGAGCCTGGACTCGGTTCATAAGAGAAATTTGTGGTGTCATTGGGATGTTGGGATGTCACTGGTCTCTGCTCTCAGGCCAGAGCGTTTTAAATAGCGCGGCGGCGCATTGGGCTTTGTCCCTCGGTGCGCTGTACACTCCGACACCGTGCTGACGGATTTAAATGCTCTGCAGAAACAGCTGTAAGCCCTGCACCTTTAACACTTCTACTACTGTGTTCATAATGTCAGATTATACAGCAGTGTTTTAACCTCATGCACCTGCCTTATGAAGTAGCAGGGTTAGGGTTTGGGTTAGACCTGTGCAGGGAATATTGGCTCTTTGCCTTAGGGCTGATTTCTGCTTCTTAAAGTCTGAACTGACGTAACCATGATCATAACAGCTAATCACAGAGGGCCTTGCTGCCCGTCACTCACCTCACGGGTTCTGTAATAATGTGAAGGGTTACGCAGAAGTCTACAGGATCGCGGTGTTGGTTGACTGATCGATCACTGTCACGGCTGGAACGTGAATTGACCAATAGGTGCAATGGGTTGGAACTAACCGTTTTGGAGGCACACGCAGCCACACACTGCCCTGTGAAGCAGCAATAAGCATGAAGGGTCTGCAGCTGACGGGAGGTGGTGCCTGTCCGCCTGGGCTTTTGCAAGCAAATCTGGAGCGTAAACCAGCCTCTAAATCAGCCAAAGGAGTCATGCAAACATACACATGCATGCTAAAACATGCATGTGAAAAAAACATACGCATACACGCTTACACACACTCATGCAAACCTATGCGTGGACGCTTACACGTGCATGTAAACACACTTGTGCCCTCTTACGTACGTGTGCTCTGACCCCTCCCACTCTGTTGCGCAGCCCCGCCCCGGCCTGAAGAAGAAGGCGGTGAAACCCCGTCTCGGGCGGGACAGGACACCGGCGAGGCCTCGCCTCGTCCCGGAGAGGGACGCAGCCCACCTCCCAGACCTCAGCCCAGCACAGGACGACACGGACGCAGGACCGCCGGCCGTCCAGAGCGACCCCGCCCCCCCCGGGCGGCTCCACAAGGCCACGCAGCTGCGACCCGGCCGGGTAGATAAGGCCACCCAGCTGTGCGCAGGACAGCTGGACTCCACCCTGCGTGGGCCTTAGAGCAGGAGACTGAACACCCACAGAGTCCAGCTGAACACCTTACTGCAGGAAACAGTCAGAATCTGACCAACAGTAGGTTCTGGTTTTGTGCCGTGAAATCAGTGAAATAAAGTCACCCTAGCAGACTGTAAGTGGAGTCCCAGGTCAATCCTGTGCTCTTCAGAGGCTCGGTGTCGGGGTGAAATGACTCTTTCTCCCAAGCGGCTCGGTGCTTAAAGCAGATCTGAAAGGGCCGGACTCTGTGCCAGACGTGTCCTCAGCCGGCCGAAGCTCAGGGCGGGGGAAGGGGGTTCGGTTTGGCGCCGTGAGATGCGTCAGGTGCCTGTGAGCCACCCGGATGAACACAGTCATCTCACTACAGAGGTGGTTATGCTGGTAAGAGCCAATACATACAACACACTCCCAAAACAGGGTCACAATGAGGTGAAAAAGCACTTAAAAATCCTGCTACAACCCATAAAAACACCTCATCAGCACTGAGTAACTGCCATCCTTATACAGGAGTAATAATATTCCCAGAGGCTGTCAATAGCAGTTTTATGCAATACAAGTCATGAAAAGACAACACCCTATACCACTTAATTAAGAGGATTTTTGGGTTATAGCTGCACTGAAATACACTCAATGCTAGAGAAAAAGAAAGTCAGATTATACTGGACTGAATGGTGGTCGTTTTTTCCACTGGGGGACGTCAGAGGTGGGGGGCAGGGCAGGACAGGACACAGGCCACAGCACACGCAGGTCCAAGTGGACGCTCGTTTCCTCTTTATTTCACATTGCTTTACTTCCTTTAAGGAAATTCCCACTTTGTGTGAAAGGATCTCAAATCAAAAAAATGATTTCACGTAGGTCCCCGCAGACATGGTCCTACTGAGCGTTTTCCCAGGTCACAACGTCAATCTGCAGACTCCTCCCTGCCTCAAGTCCAGCACCCTCCCCGCATCCCCCCTCACACCCTCCCCTCCCTTGCCCCACCCCCCCCCAACACCCTTCCCACGCCCCCACCCCTCAGGTCCACCCATCCCCGCTGCCAAAGGAACAGACAAAAACAAACCATGGGAATAAAAATGATCCAATCAGAGACAAATGGCTAACCAATGCCCCCCCCCCCCCCCGACCTTGAAGGTAATTCACATGATTGGCTGGTTCTCTGTGGGGAAACTCAAAACAAACCTGCTCTGTACAGTATAATGTCCTGTAACTGTTCCATTAGCAACACTGATATGCACCTGCACTCCCCTCCCCACTCCGAACCCTGCCCAAAATCCCATCCCTACTTTACACAGACACAAACGGAATTACAAAGCTTATAGAAGTGACCCCTCCATGCCCCCCACCCACCCCGAGCATGTGCAGGCGTGACCGCCTCTGCCAATGGTCCCCAAAAGTCTCTGTGGGCGCCCCCTGCTGGAGTTGCCTAGTATTTCACTCCCGGCACAAACTCCTTGGCCTCCGGGTTCAAGCTGCTCTTGCGCTGAGAGAGAGAGAGAGAAAGGCAGAGTGAACAGAGCTCAGTGCTGGGCACAGCCTGCACAAACCCTGAGGCTCAGCCAAGCTCAGGAGACCCGCTCCTATTGGTGTGTCGTCCATGCCCCTCCCCCCTGCCCGCATGCTATTGGCCGAGGCCTTGCGGAAGCGAGGCTCACCGCGATGTCCTCTGCGTTGCTGTTGCTGACTGACAGCCCGCTGAACTGCTGCTGCAGCTGCCCCACCCCCGAGGGGAGGTCCCTTGCCGGGATGAACCAATCCTGATCCTCCTCCTCCAGCATCTCCTGGAAACAGCGCTCCAGGAACTCCTGCTCCAGCAGCTCCTCCTCCACCTGGGGGAGGGGGCGGAGTTAGGGACAGGAGTCTCCAAAAACCCACCTCACACGTCACATCACACAGGCGTGCTGGCTGTTCTTTTACATTTATTCACTTACACGTGAGGCAGAGTACAACAAGTGAAAGCCACACATGGAGTCACAATATCAGAAGTGCTGCATGACCGAGTTTCAATAGTTGGACAGACAAAGCCAGCTGGTACAGATATGAGTGCATTAAACCATAAAATTCTTCTTTTTTTTTGTTCTGTTCTGACTTTTTTTTTTTTAACAAATCTAGGACACAGGAAATTACTAAACCAAGACACTGCATACAAGACTGTGACATACAGCATGCGTGTTAGGCTTTCACAGTTGCACCACTGAAACTCTCGACTTGCGTGGATATTTCCATCACCGCCGCTCTGATGTGGCTGCAGGCTCCCAGAGCCCGTCTCCTGCCCGGCCGGGCAGAGCACAGACGAACGCGCTGGGAGCCGGCGGGCCGAGCGGTGACCTGCGTTCCCACCTGTCGGTTGTACTCTTCCTCGTTCTCACCTGTCGGTTGTACTCCTCCTCGTTCTCCATCCACAGGTACTCGGCGAAGGGGTTGGGCTCGCTCTCTTTGTGCCCATTTGCCACCGGCTCCTCCTTCACGGGGGCACTACCACCCCCCGGAGTCTTTGCCACCTCCGGACTGCTCATCTCTGCGGGCTCTGGGGGCAGGGGGGGTCACAGTCACACACCGGCCAAAAACACCACACCCTACATGCCACAGAGTCACAGACCCGCACTCACAGGACTGACAACACACACAGAACTGCCCTTCCCTCAGATTTTCATTTCGCAACAGCAGCCTTAAGATGATCTCAGACAGAATCACAGCCACATGATTCATACATTGTTATTTTTTCCTTTTGGAATTCAAGCAGGTGAGGTCGAGCTGACGTCACATGTCCCACCTGCTGAACGCACACCCTTTTCACATGACAGCTCACCCCTGCCTCTTACACCAGCAGAACACTGCTCCACACTGCCCCCTACTGGCCTCTGCTCCACACTGCCCCCTATAACATTTACATTTACATTTATTCATTTGGCAGACGCTTTTATCCAAAGCGACTTACATAGGTTACAGTTCTTTACAATGTTATCCATTTACACAGCTGGATATTTACTGAGGCAACTGTGGGTTAAGTACCTTGCCCAAGGGTACAGCAGCAGTGTCCCAGCGGGGATTGAACCGAGGAGTCCTGCTCCTTAACCACTATGCTACACTGCCGCCCATAACACAGTGTTATTTAGGACAATTTGCATTACATCAAGTTTTACATGTGTATTTCAGTTTATGTACCTTTCCTGGTCCTGTAAAGAACACCCACCTGGCTAGGCTGGGCATATCAACCCTTACCAGCTGACAGCCAGGGATGTCTTTAAATTAATAGTAAGGACTCACTGCAGGCCCGATGCAATGGGGGTGCTTAGGGGTGTATTGCACCCCCTGACAGACCTCAGTGCACCTCCAGTTGCCTCCTTATATCCTGATGTCTACATAGCATTTATGACTTTTCGTGCGCCCCGTGGATTGCAGCTGCACCCCTCTGTAATTTCTCCGGGCGCCTGACTCACTGGCTGCAAAAGTGGAGACCTTATTAAATTTATCTCTGCACACAAATCGCGATTTCCTGCATGCATTCGAGTTGCATCTCGACAACACACCGACAGACAATAACGGCAACGCCGGTGCACGCCGCTAACAACGGTGTAGATGGGGAGACACATTACTAACTACCAATACTAATACATCATTAATTACCAATAGCAGACTGCATTACTCAGTGTAACTGGCAGTGTGTAATCTGGACTGAGCATTTCCCTCTACACTCAGGGGCCAGATTTATATTTAGGACAATCCTGTAGAGCCAACAAATCTCCACCGTTTTAACCCACTGACCTCTTTAAAGTCAAACTGACTGCGCAGCGCACAGGAAAGTAACTTAGCCAGCAAGTAAGGAAATGTACTGGGCAGATATCAACATGTGAGCTAGTCAGGAGTTAGCTCTCCGGCTAGCAGCGGAAGAACTGCTAGCTAAAACCCCAAAACGCGTGGTTATCTTATGCCGAGCATATTTTCTAACAATTTTGCTTCAAACAATTTTGTAATCATCAGTACTATTTCGACTGGGCCGTTTGCCTTTTTTTTTTTAAACTCCGTTTGTTGTCTATGTTTATGGGAAGCACTTTGTGCTGTTATCTGTATCATAAGGTATACAAAATGCATGTGCACATCACAACTATTAACGTCACTGCTACCTCATGTGTTTGTCTGGTTATGCAGCTGGTCTAAACGGGGGTAGTTTGCGGAGCGTCGCACGCACGCTAGGATATGAGCCGCTGGGCAAAACAGCGAAACTAAAGTTGCATAAATGTGAGAGCTTCACACGAAGGTTTAGTGTTAGAGCAGACAAACGGAGTGAAACTCGCACATAAACCCGCTAGCTAACGTTTTACAGCAGGCATCGCTCCACATAGGCCTCAGGACATAATGACAGCAGCCACAGAAAATGATCAAAAGTAGCCAATGCAGCCCTCTGCTCTGTATTTTGCAAGCTGACTTGTGTGCTTTAAGCACATGGATCGCTAGCTTGCAGGCTAACCTGCTAGCTTGCTCCAGCTGATTAACTGAACGGCCCGTGAAAAATGCAACGAGGCTGAAAGCCAAGGGACACAAATATCCGTCAACAGACAGCACATTAGCTAGCCAAACAGCTGACTTGCAATCGATGTCAGTTAGCTGAAACCAACTGCAGCTGCTTTGTTACGGCGATAACCTCAGTGGAAAAATGATAAAGCCGTGGCTAATGCACTGACGTGTACAGCTGATTATTATGGACAGGTAAAAACAAAGGAGCCGTGCAAACGAGGCGCAGCAACTTGCAAGCAGCTAGCAGGCTAACTGGCTACAGATAACATGACTTTATGCACGGAATCGGGCCGAGAATCCACCATATGCACAACATCTGAAACCTAGAAATCGATTCGCCGTGTGGTTTTGCATTTCATACCTGGCATCGTGTTTTTCCTCCGGCTGTTGCTCCAAAATCAACAGAAACAGAAGTCTCTACGTGTGGCGTGCAGGTTACTGGGCTTGCTAGCTCGCTAGCAAACTCGCTACATTACATCAACGCGGTCATGTGGGCCCCAATGCCTCCCCCCTCCTCCCCCGGAGGGTACTCCCCCCCCCCCCCCCCCCCCCTCCCCCCCCTCCCCTCACCGGCGCATGCGTGATGCTTGCTCGGGGAAAATGGGCACCCAGATCATACGCTCATCTCCGTTTACCGAGGGTTCGTCGTTCGTTTGCTGACGCACATCTTTGAACCATTTAACGGAGTGGAGCTGTGAAGCACCGGGTACCGAACCGGAGAAGCGGTAGCTGTTCCCGGCCGGTAGTGACAGCTGGCCAGCAACAACTAAGCAAATGAATAAGACCGACGCGGAGATATACCTGTAATAACTTTACCTGCTGTGGTTCTAATTAGGTGACAGTCAGGTAAATTCAGGTAATACGCTAAATATTTTTGGCAGGAGGTAACCTCATTTTATGGTTAGCACAAATTTAGGAAAAGAAATCCAGGCTCACTTTTTAGTCCTTCAAAAGCGTTGTATAAAGAGCAGCTCCTGTAGATAGTGATGTAGCTAAACCCACCATCTTCGAGTCACAAGTTCTGCGGACAGCAAGTTCAGCAAACACATGGGTCCGACCCGCACTCACTCGATTCATATCGACAGCTACTCATTTGTCATTAAAACATCGTCTCCACCAAAGACAATGTCCTTGCGTTTGTTATCGATTCAACCAATAATCAGATGCACAGTTAAAAACGACCCACACGGGCTGAGAAGTGTTTCCACATCATACGGAAGTAACCCGTAGTGTTTCAACGATAACGAAATCATTCTAATTAAAATGCAAATTTTATTTAAGGAATAACTGCGGTACAACATCTGTTCAATCTGTCCATATATGTATATATATATATATATATATATATATATATATATATATATATATATATATATATATGTATATATAGCTAATTATGCGAAGTTCTGTGGTTAAAGAAAGACAGCAGGGCAAGTGTCCGGCTAAACACAGAACACACAAAATTTAATTCCCTTCTTTTACCCGCATAGGGCTGAGTACGGGATTTTCGCAGGTGGCTTTAAGCAAAGGTTCGGTGCAGAACACTCAGATCAAGTGCTTTCCATTACCCACATATGCGCATGCGCTGGCAGGCTTACTGGCTGTTGGGAGAGGTCTTTTGCAGGGTTAGTAGGAGAAACCAGGAGCAGCTCCATGGAAGCCATTTACAATGTTAAGAACATGTCGCTGCGCTCTCTGCCCGCTTGCGGTTAGTGCAAGCACGATAACCACAATGCTCAGATATCCATTTCTAAGCACTGGACTGTTATACACACTTCAGCAGTGTAAGGCAAAGCTTGCAGAATAGCGCCCCCCACAGACGACAGTCAGTAATGTCAGGCCCACTGGATCTTTATTTAAAGGCAGATGTACATGCAGGTTACATGAAACAGAATTAGGCGGCATAAAGAGTAAAAAGGCTGAATAAAGCTGCTGATAAAGGCCAGATGGGTAACCGTGACATAACAGACACCTCATGGCAGGGCTGGATATTGACATGCCCCGGCAAATAAAAGAAAGCTGGAGCTACTTGTGCGCTGACGGTAAGCCCAGCCAAGGTGCGCCCGCGCATCCTGAGCGTGGCGTTTCACAGACGGGCCTGGGCTTAGGCTACTGGCCAGCAGAGCTGCATTTCTGTAACCAGCACAAATGCAGACTGATTAACACTGGACAGCTGGGGGGATAATTTTTTATTATTATTGTATAATAACACATGCTGCTTACTCACATACCAGTGCTGGAGTGATTGAGCGCAGTCCTCTAATACACTCACATGCAACCATGTGCTACAAGTTCCACAGTGCACTGCAGTAAAGCCAACTTCACAGGCACCCCACAAGCTGCAAGAGGGGGTGCTGAGGCGGGGGGGGGGGAGGGCTTTGGCCCCCACCCTACCCACACCGCTCTGAGCTGGAGACTCTGAGACTCTGAGCTGAAGCCCTCAGGCTGTGCTGGTAACAGGCGCTGTAGTCTGACCAGCCTCACACGATCACCATCATCATCATCATCATCATCATCATCACCATCATCATCATCATCATCACCATCATCACCATCATCACCATCATCATCACCATCATCATCATCATCATCATCATCATCACCATCACCATCACCATCATCATCATCACCATCATCATCATCACCATCATCACCATCATCACCATCATCATCACCATCACCATCATCATCATCACCATCATCATCATCATCATCATCATCATCACCAAAACAATCATAGCTTTGCATCACCTTAAGACACTGGAGAATAGGAGCGTGATGCAAAGCTATGATTGGCAGGTCTGATTGGCATCTCTGATTAGCAGCTTTGATTGAAAGCTATAACTAGGACTAGTTGTGATTGGGCAGTTCTGATTGGCAGCTGTGATTGGGCAGTTCTGATTGGCAGCTGTGATTGGGCAGTTCTGATTGGCAGCTGTGTTTGGGCAGTTCTGATTGGCAGCTGTGATTGGGCAGTTCTGATTGGCACCTGTGATTGGGTAGTTCTGATTGGCAGCTGTAAGAGCTGCCTGCCTTGCTTACAGAACACCCTCACACAGCTGAGCTGGTTACTGACAGTCCTTATTGCTAACTCAGTGGTAGCATTACGAGCTAAAATCTAAGCTTTCTAAAACCTGCAGCAATAAAATATAATATATAATAAAATATAATGCATTTAGGGAAGAAGAACAGTCATAACTACTGTCATTTTATTATGTTTTAGAATGTCAGTTTTAATATCAGTTGAAGAGTGTATTTCATCAGGTGTGGCGTTAGCTTCTGGTATTCTGCTAGAGGAGGTTAGTTTCACTGGTGGCAGGCAATTATAGTGTTAGCACACACTTTGCCTTGTGCTGAAAGTTGCTCTGGATAAGAGCATCTGCTTTATGAATGTAATGTAATGTGATTGAAGTATAATTCTGAACAGACCAAAACAAAAATCTCTTTTTAATTTCTTTTTAATTAACGTAATTAATTTATTTATATGAGGACAAAGACTCAAACCAACACACCCAAAGACACATTCATTCAACAACACCATCATGTCAGGACAGATAAAGAAAATTCCGGCTTTATTATCCCTGAAAAACAGACCTTTTCCCAGGCCATAATTACAACAAAAACAACAAAAAATCTGTTAAAATCAAAACACCGCCCATGATTAAATACAATTTATCTTTCTAAATCATATATAGGAATGTCATATTAGAAGCAGGAGAATTATTTACTTTACTAAAGGCACTAGATTCATCCAACAACTTGGAGCACAAGTGGAGCATATCACTACCTGGGTAATATGGCAAGAATGTCACCTCAAAATCCATCTGTTCCTGCAGTCACTAACAGGTATTGCTTTATAATAATTCAGTTCTGTGTCACTGAACAGAGGGGGCTGCTCTTATGTGTACACTGACAGGAAGCAACAGGAAAACTGGCAGATTACCTGCAGAATAAACACAGAGATAAGAACACAGATTAAGAAGTAAAGTCTTTTTGTGCTACTGAGGACACTCTGAGTTTTGCTTTGCTGGAGGAGTGTCATATTCCAGTCTTCCTCAGATCAGTACCTGTTCCCTCGTCACACAGTCCCTGGCAACCCATTCAATCCCACTCTGTGACATCACACACAAAGCAATCGCTCTGTGATTTCATAATCTCCAATCACCTCATGACATCACTGTGTTCACTCTGTGACATCTACTCTGACATCATACACAGAGATTACTCTGTGATGTCATGCGTAGGCATTACTCCACTCTGTCTGAGTGGGCCCTGGCACACGGCAGTCTCCCGGCTTTGGCGAGGTAGCAGAGAGGCTGGACGAAGCTGCCGAATGTGGAAAGAGAGATGCTGATGGGGTTCAACACACAGATGTTCACCCACCCTGAGATGTAGCTGGTGAAGGCCGCTGAGATGATCATGGGGAGGTAGTTGACCACCATCATCACCTGGATGATGACAATGGTCCTGAAGGCCCTCCTCTTGGCCAGTTGTGGCTCCCCCCCCTCTCTCTGGTCCTGTCCTGGCCGAGGGCACCTCAGAGCCCTCAGTATAGAGAGGCTGCAGAAGGAGTCCACCAGCAAGAGAACTACAAACATGGCTGCCAACGTGTACGTGGACTGATATGCATAATTGATGCCACCGAACCCAAGCACGACTGCCCAGATGATGCCCAGACACCTCAGCCTGTACCTCAGAGGCTTGTACCTGAGGAAGGTGAGCGGGCGGAGCACGGCCAGGTAGCGCTCCACACAGATGCAGCACTGGAACAGGGGCCGGCCGGCGACCACCAGGCCGTACAGGACGGCCATGGCTGCATTCATGGGAGAGCTGCACAGGATGTAAAAATTCAGCATAGACAGGGGGAATATGGGAAAGAAGGCCATCTCCATCACTGCCAGGTTTAGTGTGAAAATTTCTGATTGGTCCAGACCTCCTGGGCCCCTCCCAATCAGCCACAGGACTCTAGCATTGCTGGGTAGTCCCAGGGCGATATCCACTACCAGGAGACTTGCAGAGAACAGGACTCCAACTGACAGCCCACAAAGCTGATAAAGGTCGCAGCTGGAGTTGGCTGGGGTGTGAGGAGCAGATGTCCAATTTTCTGATGAAGAAGCCTCCATTTCTCCAGCAGCAGGAGGTACCTGTGTATTCTAACTCAAACACACAAAGACTTTCCTCAGTGCTGCTTTTACCACAGCCTACATCTCACTTCAAATGCAACTTCAGATGTGGAACTGCACAGCATCAGAACTCTGGAGACAGGTAATACTTCCAGATCAATTTCAGTGACAAACTGATTTTGTTCTACTTGGAAACAAAACCCATGGATGGTGTTTGGTTGGCTGTTCCAAGCCTCAGACCGCCTGGGAAAAGTGGTCTATTTGGTCTGTGTTTGTAACGGCCAACTGAACACCGACCCCAAAGACCGTTCCTACACGCAAGTTTGAGTTTCCCACCACAATCAGGCCTACATTTACCATGCAACTGGTAGACACATTGCTGATTATTCTCAGAGAACAGCCACAGGGGTTGACAAAGTGATTTATCATTAAGAGAATAATTCTATAATAATAATATAATTTATCATCAAGAGATTAATTCTGTCCAGTCATTTTTCACAAGGACAGCAGGGTTTAGCATCAAACAATAAAAGATCAAATCTGAGGTACATAAATCTCACGCGTTCTTGGAAAGAATCATCCACAATGTTCTGTGACCGGATAAAGTTATGCGGTAATAAACCAAACTCTTTATCAAATCTGTCGTAACATTACAAGTTGTCATTGAGCATGCCAAGTTATGAAAGTCTACATTATGACAAAAAAACTGAGTTATGAGCCAGACCTTTAGTGCTGCAGTGTGTGTGTTGGAGGCTGCTGGATCCTCTGCAGTCTGCACCTGCTGCCTCTGCGTCTCACTCACTGAATAAACTGCACTGTTTGTTCTGATCTGCCATGCAAATCCGTCATGCCAAACAGCCGTGATAAATGTGTGCCACATGTTTATGATACAAAATGATGACAAATACGCAGTGAGCAACAGATATTAATCAGTGTGATTCACGTTGTTATTACAGTAAGCTGTGGATGTGGCATTAGTAGATTTCTATGTCAATATCTGTTTTTTACATCATGACTTGAGATGTTTCAGTGTCTCACTCATGTTATTGATGGTGTAGATTCTTCTGACTTCATGTCATTGCTTTTGGCATGCAATTATGATGTTACAATGTTCCTGCTCCGGGTGAGTATATATTGAATTGTTTTATTTCAAATTTAATTCAAATTTTAACAAACACAAACAGTGTGTGTGTGTGTGTGTGTGTGTGTGTGTGTGTGTGTGTGTGTGTGTGTGTGTGTATGTGTGTGTGTGTGTGTGTGTGTGTGTGTGCGTGTGAGTGTGTGTGTGTGTCTGTGTGTGTGTGTGTGTGTGTGTGTGTGTGTGTGTGTGTGTGTGTCTGTGTGTAAGATTGCTGCCTGGAGTAACAGTGCTATTCCGCAGGTTTGAAGGTGTTCCTACACACAGGTAACGAGCATAATCCCACAGTGCACTCTGCTCACAGGAGTTTACCCGCTGATGATGTCATTGGTTCTGCTGTGAATTGACCAACCAGTGGTTGCACTAGGGACATCTGAGCTGTCTGGTGTTCAAGGTCCATCCCACACTGGTGGGTCACAGGTTTGGGTTTCAGTAAAGGACATCAGGGGCGTCATCTGGGGTGAGCAATAGCAAGTGAGCAGGGGCAGCCAGAGATGCCCCCCCCCCCCCCCAATTATGTGGCATGAAAGAGGGGCTCAGGTGCAGCCTGACGTGGTGTTCACGCACCCCCAGCTGTCAGGTCGGATTTAAGTGGCCGTCGGGAACACTCTTTGCATGTGTCCCTCAGGTGAGAGTGAGGACCGTCCATCTCCCCCCATCACCTGTCTGAGCAGCGTACACCTGTGGGGAGCAGGGAGCCCTGCCTTTAAATCACTCATTCACAGATGGCAGCTTCGGCACTGATGCGGTGCGCTTTCACAGGTCTGGGAACAGTGTGAGCATTCACTGACAGCAGCTTCGGCACTGATGCGGTGCGCTTTCACAGGTCTGGGAACAGTGTGAGCATTCACTGACAGCAGCTTCGGCACTGATGCGGTGCCCTTTCACAGGTCTGGGAACAGTGTGAGCATTCACAGACGGCAGCTTCGGCACTGATGCGGTGCCCTTTCACAGGTCTGGGAACAGTGTGAGCATTCACAGACAGCAGCTTTGGCACCGATGTGGCACGTTTTCACAGGTCTGGGAACAGTGTGAGCATTCACTGACAGCAGCTTCGGCACTGATGCGGTGCGCTTTCACAGGTCTGGGAACAGTGTGAGCATTCACTGACAGCAGCTTTGGCACTGATGCGGTGCGCTTTCACAGGTCTGGGAACAGTGTGAGCATTCACTGACAGCAGCTTCGGCACTGATGCGGTGCGCTTTCACAGGTCTGGGAACAGTGTGAGCATTCACTGACAGCAGCTTTGGCACTGATGCGGTGCCCTTTCACAGGTCTGGGAACAGTGTGAGCATTCACTGACAGCAGCTTTGGCACTGATGCGGTGCCCTTTCACAGGTCTGGGAACAGTGTGAGCATTCACAGACAGCAGCTGTGGCACCGATGTGGCACGTTTTCACAGGTCTGGGAACAGTGTGAGACTCTGAGTAGCACATCAGCATTGAGTAAAAGCATTGAGAATCGTATAATGCTAAGCAGATGCTTCAGTTCACTTGAATACAGTGGCTGTCATTTGTTCACTCTCCCGGGGGTTTAATGACTCAGGTTCAGTGCCTTCCTCCGGCATGAAGCAGGATGCTCTCATATTCCTTTGTTTCATGTGTGATGATTTTCACACAGTCCCTGCTCTGATGGTGTTTCCTGCGCTGAGGTACCTGGTGTGAGTGTCAGGGCTCAGGCAGGGCCTCAGGTGCAGACAGCGAGGCAGGGTGCACAAAACGTGTAGTTTATTAAGCCAAATCGGGAATCCAAAAAACAGGCAATGTCAGAAAACCAGGAAAGCACAGCAAACAATAGCAAAAATCAGATCAAAAAAATGTGAACAAAAAAACAGGCAAAAGATGCAAAACAGGCAGGCAGGCAGAACAGGAAAAACGGCTTGTAGCGACACAGATGAACTGAGACGAGACATGAAACAAACGGCACGGCAGACGAGGAGATGCAGGTGCGCAGGCAGGCAGGTGGGGAAGGTCAGGTGACCAGGTGGGCGGAGACAGGGCGGAGAGCAAGGCAGGGCAGGAACACAGGGAAAAACAAAAGCATGTGGACCGGGGAAACAAAAACAAACCAGGCTAAGAAGCCGCATTCCTGACAGTGAGGTGCTCTGTATGGAAGCGGCAGGCTCTGAATGGCTCTGTGGGAATCACGGATGCACGGTGTCAGTGAGGCATGAAGGACTATTTTAATTTAGTTGAAGACTGAGTAACATCTGTTTCAAGCAACTTTGTTTCAAACAGGTTGATAATTAATTTTCTCTGAAATTGTCATTATTTTGTGAGTGTATGTGAACCATCCATGTTAATGTGCCTCACCTGTCTGACTGGACTCACTGTAAACAGGTGTGTGGGTGGGAGGCAAACGCTCCCTTTTTCAGCGGTTTGGCTGTGAGCTCTGTGCTCCCAGATGGCCCGTTTGGTTTCGTGACTTTTAAAATAAATTATTTATGTTTTCCTATGTTTTGCTCCCTCTTTTCACTTCTGTGTGAAAAGAGTCAGCCGGTTTCTGCTACATCAGGGTCAGGCTCAGTGACTGCTGTGATACAGACTGTATTCAAAGCAGGAGCCACTGTCCTCCCCAGACACCACACAAGGGGGCAGTATTTAGCCACACAACCCTGCACTCTCCTCCTGCCAAATAATGCTCTGCCCACCCGGAGAAAAAAGGATGCATACACAAGGGACCTGAAACACTGAGGGAGGGAGGAGGGGGGGGTGAAGGCTGGCTGAGCTTCTTATTTTCGGCAGTACATTTACATTTATATACATATTTATTTAGCAGACGTTTTTATTCAAAGCGACATACAAAAGTGCATACAGTAAGTATAGCGACAGTACGGGGACAGGATGTGTACAGTTCCACAATGAGACAGTAGTCTCAGCTGAGAGTAAAGTCTGTTTGAGGAGGCAGTACTAGCTAATTTATACAGCTACAGGGTATAAGGCAACTAACAAACAGCACAATAACTGCCAGAGTAAAGGCGGAAACAAAAAACACAAAAAAACAGCAATTTTTAACAGCACCGATCCAGACGGGGAGCTGAGAGATGACAGCAGACAGGAGTTGGGAAGTGCGTGGTTGGGGAGTGGGGGGCGATTGTGTGATAGGTCAGCCCAGGTAGAGTCTGAAGAGATGTATCTTCAGTCCACATCTGAAGGATTGGAGTGATGGAGCTGTCCGTAGTGGGACAGGGAGTTCTTTCCGCCACTGCGGAGCGGTGGAGCAGAAACGTCATTGCCTTGCAGAGCGAGAACCTCCCGCTCTGTCAGTGTGAGGAGCAAGACGTTCAGTAGGGGCCGGGCAGGTGTGTAGGGCTGGATGAGGTCTTGGATGTAGGTAGGGGCTGTCCTGTTGACTGCAGAGAAGGTGAGGGTCAGCATCTTGAATCTGATTCTGACTGGCACAGGAAGCCAGTGGAGGGATTTTAGCAGGGGAGTAACATGGAAGAATTTGGGGAGGTGAAGATTAATCAGGCAGCTGCATTCTTAATGAGCTGCAGAGGCTGGGTGGTGCATGCTGGGAGGCCTGCGAGGAGAGCGTTGCAGTAGTCCAGGCGAGGGAGCACTGTGGCCTGGACAAGGAGCTGCGGGAGCC
>NC_050604.1:27256170-27261170 GCF_013368585.1 Megalops cyprinoides
CCCCTGCCAGGGGCCCGCGGGCACAGCTCCCGGTCAGACTGGGGTGGGGGCGGTGTCTCAGGCGACGGCCCCCCAGCACCCTGTTTTCCGGGTTCCCCACTTCCCCTCGGCCAACGCTCGGGCAGGAAAGGGGGGGGCCTGGGGCCCACACCTCAGGAATGGGCCAGGGGCACCAGAGGACACGCCCCCCACAGCAGGCCCCGCCCCCGCCCCTTGGCCGGGCCCCAGGGGAGCTCAGGAGTGCCCTACGGTGGACTGGTCGTGCTATCACACCCCGAGCAGACTTTTTGCCCCACAGGATCTGCCTCCCGCCGCACCGCCCCCCGCGGCAGAGAGAGGGGCGCCCCCCGCGGCAGAGAGAGCAGCAGCGGAGCTGCGCGGCCAGCAGGAGGCGCTCTGTGACGCAGAGACTGCCAGCAGCATCCTGGCGCGGTTCGGACTGTCCAGCGAAGACCTGGAGCTGCTGAGCCACCTCCCGGATCACCAGCTCACCCCCGAGACCCTGCCGTTCATTCTGCGAGACCTCCGGGTGAGGAGGGCCGAGCGGGCGGGGGCCGGGGCGGGGGCCAAGCCGGGTAAGGTCATTGACCACGGTCACGCGAGCAGGCGCAGCCTCCCTGAGGCCAGGCTCACGCCGCCAGGTAGAGAGGGCAGGGAGCCGCTCCCCCTCCACACCCCCGCGCAGCGCAGGGAGGAGGCCAGCAAACCCCTGCTGAACGGCGCCCCCGCCAGGAAGAAGCACACAACAGACTGGAAACAGGCTCCACCCGGCGCTGAGGCCACGCCCATCCGAGACCCGCCCTCCCCCAGCCCCCTGACAACAAGGCCCCACCCACAGCTCACACCCTGCGTGTCGAAACCGGACAGGCACTCTGCGTATCCCCTGAGCATCACCACAGCAACCAAGAGACTGCCCACCCCCGCTATGATCAGTGACTATGTGGCGGCCCCCCCCAGAATCTTCCCCCACACCTGCGCTGTGTGTAACACTCTGTGTCTGCGCTCCAAGGTGAGTCTGTCCCACACCTGCGCTGTGTGTAACACCGTGTCTGTCCCACACCTGCGCTGTGTGTAACACTCTGTGTCTGTCCCACACCTGCGCTGTGTGTAACGCTCTGTGTCTGCACTCCAAGGTGAGTCTGTCCCACACCTGCGCTGTGTGTAACACTCTGTGTCTGTCCCACACCTGCGCTGTGTGTAACACTCTGTGTCTGTCCCACACCTGTGCTGTGTGTAACACTCTGTGTCTGTCCCACACCTGCGCTGTGTGTAACACTCTGTGTCTGTCCCACACCTGCGCTGTGTGTAACACCGTGTCTGTCCCACACCAGCGCTGTGTGTAACACCGTGTCTGTCCCACACCTGCGCTGTGTGTAACACTCTGTGTCTGTCCCACACCTGCGCTGTGTGTAACACCGTGTCTGTCCCACACCTGCGCTGTGTGTAACACTCTGTGTCTGTCCCACACCTGCGCTGTGTGTAACACTCTGTGTCTGTCCCACACCTGCGCTGTGTGTAACACCGTGTCTGTCCCACACCTGCGCTGTGTGTAACACTCTGTGTCTGTCCCACACCTGCGCTGTGTGTAACACTCCGTGTCTGTCCCACACCTGCGCTGTGTGTAACACTCTGTGTCTGTCCCACACCTGCGCTGTGTGTAACACTCTGTGTCTGCACTCCAAGGTGAGTCTGTCCCACACCTGCGCTGTGTGTAACACTCTGTGTCTGTCCCACACCTGCGCTGTGTGTAACACTCTGTGTCTGTCCCACACCTGCGCTGTGTGTAACACCGTGTCTGTCCCACACCTGCGCTGTGTGTAACACTCTGTGTCTGTCCCACACCTGTGCTGTGTGTAACACTCTGTGTCTGCACTCCAAGGTGAGTCTGTCCCACACCTGCGCTGTGTGTAACACTCTGTGTCTGTCCCACACCTGCGCTGTGTGTAACACCGTGTCTGTCCCACACCTGCGCTGTGTGTAACACTCTGTGTCTGTCCCACACCTGTGCTGTGTGTAACACTCTGTGTCTGTCCCACACCTGCGCTGTGTGTAACACCGTGTCTGTCCCACACCTGCGCTGTGTGTAACACTCTGTGTCTGTCCCACACCTGCGCTGTGTGTAACACTCTGTGTCTGTCCCACACCTGCGCTGTGTGTAACACTCTGTGTCTGTCCCACACCTGCGCTGTGTGTAACACCGTGTCTGTCCCACACCTGCGCTGTGTGTAACACTCTGTGTCTGTCCCACACCTGTGCTGTGTGTAACACTCTGTGTCTGTCCCACACCTGCGCTGTGTGTAACACCGTGTCTGTCCCACACCTGCGCTGTGTGTAACACTCTGTGTCTGTCCCACACCTGCGCTGTGTGTAACACTCTGTGTCTGTCCCACACCTGTGCTGTGTGTAACACTCTGTGTCTGTCCCACACCTGCGCTGTGTGTAACACTCTGTGTCTGTCCCACACCTGCGCTGTGTGTAACACTCTGTGTCTGTCCCACACCTGCGCTGTGTGTAACACTCTGTGTCTGTCCCACACCTGCGCTGTGTGTAACACCCCTACCTAAATTTGGGAAGAGTATTCACAGAATGAGCAGAATCTGGATTTTTACAGAAGACCACGAAACATTCAGCACGGTGTGAAGACAGCTGTCTGACTGTGAAAATTACAAAGAGTGTGGAAAAGAAAGAGGAAAAGCAAAATGATGCAGTTTGATTGGCAGGAGTCAGGTGACCATGGTATCGTGTTGCTGTTTGATTGGCAGGACTGGATCGAGCACCAGAACACCCCTCACCACCTGGAGAGCTGTGCAGCCCTGCGGAAAAAGTGCGTTTATGATCAACACTGTGACATCACAGTCATGTGACAGGAAGAGCGGCAGCAGCATCCATTTCACAGAGTATTGTGGCAGATGGGTTTATTCGGGTTTATGTGGGTTTATTTGGGTTTATTTGGGTTTATTCGGGTTTATGTGGGTTTATTTGGGTTTATTTGGGTTTATGTGGGTTTATTTGGGTTTATTTGGGTTTATTTGGGTTTATTTGGGTTTATGTGGGTTTATTTGGGTTTATTTGGGTTTATTCGGGTTTATGTGGGTTTATTTGGGTTTATTTGGGTTTATTTGGGTTTATTCGGGTTTATTTGGGTTTATTCAGGTTGTGGTAGGTTTATGTGGGTTTATTCAGGTTGTGTCAGGTTTATTCGGGTTTATTCAGGCTGTGCATGTGTCACACTGAAAGTTCAGTCTCTGCCACTGCTGCAGCTCTCAAAGAGAAAGTGTTCCAATGTGCAGGTTCATTATGCATGGCCTTCAAGGACAGGGTTTTCACAGGGTGTTCACTGTGAGCGCAGTTACACTGACAGCGCAGTTACACTGACGGCACAGTTACACTGACAGCGTAGTTACGCAGACAGCGCAGTTACACTGACAGCGCAGTTACGCTGACAGCACAGTTACACTGACAGCGTAGTTACGCAGACAGCGCAGTTATACTGACAGCGCAGTTACGCAGACAGCGCAGTTACACTGACAGCGCAGTTATACTGACAGCACAGTTACGCAGACAGCGCAGTTACACTGACAGCGCAGTTATACTGACAGCGCAGTTACGCAGACAGCGCAGTTACGCAGGCAGCGCAGTTACGCAGCTCTTAGCAGGTGGAGGACAGACTCTGAGTATCTGGTCGTCTGACGGTTCCTCATAGGTACATTATCTGGCCTAAACTTGCCTGTGTCCTTCTGCAGGTATCCTGACTGGAGCCCAGAGGGCAGCGGCGCCTCCAGGTGAGTGCGGATAGGTGAAGGGGGTTCAGCCCCCGTACAGGGCGAACTGAGCGTTGCTTTCTCCCCCTCTGACACCGCATCGTGTCTTCCGCTGTGTTGCAGGGGTGGCAGCAGGGTGTCCCGCGTTGGGTGTGGCCAGGCGTGGCGAACTCGCTCACCGTCTCGCTCCGTCTCGCGCTCGCTGTCCTGGTCCCCCTCGCCCAGCCCGCCCTGCGCTCGGGGTCAGAGGTCACGCTCCCGGAGCCCGCGGAGCCCTCGGAGCCCACGGAGACACCCCCCACGCTCCCGCTCACCGCGGCGGCCGTCCCACACCCTGCCCCTGCGCCACTCCCAGCCCCGCCCACACAGGACGAGTCCCCGCCCACGGCCCCGCCCCCTCAGCAGCGAGAGGCTGGCTAGGAAGCTGATTGAGCTGACAGGTGGGAGTGCGGCAGGTGTGGCTGTACCTGTACTGTCACTGTACGCCGCTGTGTGCTGCACACAGGCTGATCCCAGAACAGCACCGGCTTCCGCTGCACTGAGCGTGCAGCTTGGCCTGAACCTTGGCAGATTGCAGATCCGTCTGCTGGTCAGCTGTTCTGAGAGGCGTAACGGCTGCTTGTTTATCTGATTGTGCGTGTCACTTCCTGTCAGGGTTGTCGTTGGCTGACGGTTTGTCGGTGGAGGCCCTGGTGCAGTCCCTGGCCCCCGCTCTCCTCACCGAGCTGGCCAAGAGGAAGGCTCACTCCTCCTCCTCCTCTTTCTCCTCCTCTTCCTCCTGCTGCTGTAAAGGTGGCGGGCGGCCCTCCAGCTCCCCATCACTTCCTGCCCGGAGCAGCAAGGCTTCTGGGAAATCTGTGTCCAAGTGCCACTCCTCCTCTCGCTCCTCCTCTCGCTCCTCCTCTCGCTACTCCGCTGGCGCCTCCTCTCACTCCCGCTCCCCGTCAGAGAGGCGCCCCCATCCTGTGCCCCCCCCCTCCTGTGAGATCAGCGCTGAGGCTGCTTCCCAGGTGTGCAGCGTCCAGGTAAACTCGCCACACCCCCTCCTCAGGCCTCCGCTGGGTCCTCTCCCTGTGGGTGCTGTGTGTTTCAGGGGTGGTGGGGGGGTCACATCTATTCATTCCTAACTGCTGTCTTTTTAAACCTGTTTACAGGAACCAGGTGGAGAACAGACCACACCTGATGGGGTTCCAGTCATTATTGAAAGGTACACACCTGAGAATGAGGCTCAGTGTCTGT
>NC_050604.1:27268670-27281170 GCF_013368585.1 Megalops cyprinoides
ATTATTACTTTATAACAATGAACAGTAATGAAACTGAATTTGGCCAGAAAACATCATATGAAGATGGTGAAGGAAACCGTGGAGACCAGGTATGTGTTACAGATTACAGTCAGGTATCTTTTAACCTAATCTGGTGGTTATAGAGCAGAACTATGGATCTGGATATGGATCAGCCCCCTGCTACTGGTGCAAACAGTACCACTAATACTGATAATAAGCATCACCTTCATCTCTCTGACGTTCTGGGTTCATCACAGAAAAAGTAAAATTCAGGCAGTTTTGACAGTGAGATACAAGAATAACAGGTGGAACAGACTGAGGAACAACTCAGGAATCTACACAGAGGTCTGAGTCAAAGATCTGCCCATTCATCACTCTGAGAAACATTATCTTCCTACAAAGGGTTTAATGTCAAAGAATGGAACTTAAAACATCATGAATGTTTGCCTGCTGTTGATACTGTTAGTTGGCATAATGATACTATCTGGCATGATTATTATGGCTTTGGCTCCAACTCCTTTTAACGAAATAAAAAGATGAAAAGGATTTGGATTGCATCTCTTTCTGTGTTCTGGTTTGAAACATGTTGGGAGTAGGCCTGAGGCTGTGGAGCTGTAGGGGACTGTTGCTTATGTGTAAAACAGGGCCCAGTGTAAAACAGGACCCAGTGTAAAACAGGACCCAGTGTAAAACAGGACTCAGTGTAAAACAGGACTCAGTGTAAAACAGGGCCCGGTGTAAAACAGGGCCCGGTGTAAAACAGGACCCAGTGTAAAACAGGGCCCAGTGTAAAACAGGACCCAGTGTAAAACAGGGCCCAGTGTAAAACAGGACTCAGTGTAAAACAGGGCCCGGTGTAAAACAGGACTCAGTGTTAGACGTAATGGGACACATGAGGTATTATTGAAGCCCATGGAGTTCTCCTGATAGACTGGTAGATCAGTGTTCCTGTGCGTCTCCACCATGGGCTCACCACTGGATGGAAACACCCGGAGTGTGGCCCCCATCCACCCAGGAAAATTCCTCCTCATATGCACACGTTTGCATGGCAGATCAGAACAAACAGTGCAGTTTATTCAGTGAGTGAGACGCAGAGGCAGCAGGTGCAGACTGCAGAGGATCCAGCAGCCTCCAACACACACACTGCAGCACTAAAGGTCTGGCTCATAACTCAGTTTTTTGTCATAACGTAGACTTTCATAACTTGGCATGCTCAATGACAACTTGTAATGTTACGACAGATTTGATAAAGAGTTTGGTTTATTACCGCATAACTTTATCCGGTCACAGAACATTGTGGATGATTCTTTCCAAGAACGCGTGAGATTTATGTACCTCAGATTTGATCTTTTATTGTTTGATGCTAAACCCTGCTGTCCTTGTGAAAAATGACTGATGATAAATTATATTATTATTATTATTATTATTATTATAATTATTATTATTATTATTATAGAATTATTCTCTTAATGATAATGATAATCACTTTGTCAACCCCTGTGGCTGTTCTCTGAGAATAATCAGCAATGTGTCTACCAGTTGCATGGTAAATGTAGGCCTGATTGTGGTGGGAAACTCAAACTTGCGTGTAGGAACGGTCTTTGGGGTCGGTGTTCAGTTGGCCGTTACAAACACAGACCAAATAGACCACTTTTCCCAGGCGGTCTGAGGCTTGGAACAGCCAACCAAACACCATCCATGGGTTTTGTTTCCAAGTAGAACAAAATCAGTTTGTCACTGAAATTGATCTGGAAGTATTACCTGTCTCCAGAGTTCTGATGCTGTGCAGTTCCACATCTGAAGTTGCATTTGAAGTGAGATGTAGGCTGTGGTAAAAGCAGCACTGAGGAAAGTCTTTGTGTGTTTGAGTTAGAATACACAGGTACCTCCTGCTGCTGGAGAAATGGAGGCTTCTTCATCAGAAAATTGGACATCTGCTCCTCACACCCCAGCCAACTCCAGCTGCGACCTTTATCAGCTTTGTGGGCTGTCAGTTGGGGTCCTGTTCTCTGCAAGTCTCCTGGTAGTGGATATCGCCCTGGGACTGCCCAGCAATGCCAGAGTCCTGTGGCTGATTGGGAGGGGCCCAGGAGGTCTGGACCAATCAGATATTTTCACACTAAACCTGGCAGTGATGGAGATGGCCTTCTTTCCCATATTCCCCCTGTTTGTGCTGAATTTTTACATCCTGTGCAGCTCTCCCTTAAATGTCGCCTTGTCTTTCCTGTACGGCCTGGTGGTCGCCGGCCGGCCCCTGTTCCAGTGCTGCATCTGCGTGGAGCGCTACCTGGCTGTGCTCCGCCCGCTCACCTTCCTCAGGTACAAGCCTCTGCGGTACCGGCTGAGGTGTCTGGGCATCATCTGGGCAGTCGTGCTTGGGTTCGGTGGCATCCATTACGTGTATCAGTCCACTTACGTGTTGACAGCCACGTTTGTAGTTCTCTTGCTGGTGGACTCCTTCTGCAGCCTCTCTATACTGAGGGCTCTGAGGTGCCCTCGGCCAGGACAGGGCCAGAGAGAGGGGGGGGAGCCACAACTGGCCAAGAGGAGGGCCTTCAGGACCATTGTCATCATCCAGGTGATGATGGTGGTCAACTACCTCCCCATGATCATCTCAGCGGCCTTCACCAGCTACATCTCAGGGTGGGTGAACATCTGTGTGTTGAACCCCATCAGCATCTCTCTTTCCACATTCGGCAGCTTCGTCCAGCCTCTCTGCTACCTCGCCAAAGCCGGGAGGCTGCCGTGTGCCAGGGCCCACTCAGACAGAGTGGAGTAATGCCTACGCATGACATCACAGAGTAATCTCTGTGTATGATGTCAGAGCGGATGCTCTGTGTGATGTCACAGAGTGAACACAGTGATGTCATGAGGTGATTGGAGATTATGAAATCACAGAGCAATTGCTTTGTGTGTGATGTCACAGAGTGGGATTGAATGGGTTGCCAGGGACTGTGTGACGAGAGAACAGGTACTGATCTGAGGAAGACTGGAATATGACACTCCTCCAGCAAAGCAAAACTCAGAGTGTCCTCAGTAGCACAAAAAGACTTTACTTCTTAATCTGTGTTCTTATCTCTGTGTTTATTCTGCAGGTAATCTGCCAGTTTTCCTGTTGCTTCCTGTCAGTGTACACATAAGAGCAGCCCCCTCTGTTCAGTGACACAGAACTGAATTATTATAAAGCAATACCTGTTAATGACTGCAGGAACAGATGGATTTTGAGGTGACATTCTTGCCATATTACCCAGGTAGTGATATGCTCCACTTGTGCTCCAAGTTGTTGGATGAATCTAGTGCCTTTAGTAAAGTAAATAATTCTCCTGCTTCTAATATGACATTCCTATATATAAGAACATAAGAACATAAGAACATATGATGACGAGAACAGGCCATTCGGCCCAACTAAGCTCGCCATTTCTTAATTAAAGAGTATCCAAAACTGCATCAAGTCTAGACTTGAACACAGCAAGGGTCTCTGCCTCAACTACATGACCTGGCAACCTATTCCATGTATTGATAACTCTTTGTTTAAAATCATACTTCCTTATATCAGTGCGGAACTTACTCTTAACTAGTTTCCATTTATGTCCTCTTGTTTTACAGACTGAACTCACCCTAAAGAATCTATTATAGTTAAACTTATTGATTCCTTTTATAAATTTAAATACCTCAATTAAATCACCCCTAAGCCTCCTCTTGCTTAGTCTAAATAGGTTAAGTAACTTGAGTCTTTCCTCGTAGCTTTTATATTTCATGCCAGGAACTAATTTAGTTGCCCTTCTTTGAACCTTTTCAAGAGCTTCGGTATCTTTTTTATAGTGCGGTGCCTAGAACTGCACACAGTATTCCAGGTGCGGTCTGACTAAGGCATTGTATAATTTCAATATAAACTCAATAATTTTCTTTATCTGTCCTGACATGATGGTGTTGTTGAATGTGTGTGTCTTTGGGTGTGTTGGTCTTAGTCTTTGTCTTCATAAAATAAATTAATTACGTTAATTAAAAAGAAATTAAAAAGAGATGTTTGTTTTGGTCTGTTCAGAATTATACTTCAATCACATTACATTACATTCATAAAGCAGATGCTCTTATCCAGAGCAACTTTCAGCACAAGGCAAAGTGTGTGCTAACGCTATAATTGGCTACCAACAGTGAAACTAACCTCCTCTAGCAGAATACCAGAAGCTAACGCCACACCTGATGAAATACACTCTTCAACTGATATTAAAACATTCTAAAACATAATAAAATGACAGTAGTTATGACTGTTCTTCTTCCCTAAATGCATTATATTTTATTGGATATTATATTTTATTGCTGCAGATTTTAGAAAGCTTAGATTTTAGCATGTAATGCTACCACTGAGTTAGCAATAAGGACTGTCAGTAACCAGCTCAGCTGTGTGAGGGTGTTCTGTAAGCAAGGCAGACAGCTCTTACAGCTGCCAATCAGAACTGCCCAATCACAGGTGCCAATCAGAACTGCCCAATCACAGCTGCCAATCAGAACTGCACAATCACAACTAGTCCTAGTTATAGCTTTCAATCAAAGCTGCTAATCAGAGATGCCAATCAGACCTGCCAATCATAGCTTTGCATCACGCTCCTATTCTCTGATTTTGTCATATCCTGCTTTAATGGAACACACACACACAGACACACACACACACGCACAGACACACACAGCGGGTAAACTCCTGTGAGCAGAGTGCACTGTGGGATTATGCTCGTTACCTGTGTGTAGGAACACCTTCAAACCTGCGGAATAGCACTGTTACTCCAGGCAGCAATCTTACACACACACACACACACACACACACACACACACACACACACACGCACAGACACACACACAGACACACACACACACACACACACACGCACACACACGCACAGACACACACAGACACACACACACACGCACACACACACACAGACACACACACACACACACACACGCACACACGCACAGACACACACACACACACACACACACTGAGCCTCTGAGGCTGTCTGATCACCTCAGGCAGGAGTGAAAGCGCACAGCTGTGGCACAGGTGTCCCTGGAGTCGAGACAGGTGTGCAGAACGCCGAGCTAAGCAAACATGTGCAGGCGCTGGTACCACCCCTCCCACAATCCAAACACAGAGACGTGGGGCAGACTGTGGGGCAGAATGCGGGTCGGGCTGTTTGGCCTGCACTGCCACCGAGCAGAGGGGTGAGAGGGGTGCCATTACGACTCCCCCAGTAACCCCAAAGTGAACTCCTCCCCCCCCCCCGGCTGATGAAAGGCAAGCGTCATGTGCAACATGGCGACTGTGTGTTGCCTAGGAAATTCATTGTTGAGGTGAGTCCCATCCACTCCTTTGCAGTGAGAGCCATTATTATTATTATTATTATTATTATTATTATTATTATTATTACTGTTTCCTTTGTGGTAAGTGGCATGGTAGTCAGGTAACAGCAGCAGGCAGGCAGTACCGGTCAGACTGGTCTGTCTGCACTGAGCAGCTCAGAGGGCGGAGCTGAGGGCGGGGCTGAGGGTCACTGTGAAAAGGGACAAATATGCAGCCACGCCCTCTCTGGCACGCCCAGAGACACAAGTGACACAGCTGAGACTGTGTAACTTGGTGACTGGATCCGACACTGCCACACAGAGAGAGAGGGAGTGAGGGAGTGAGACACAGAGCGATTGGGAGAGAGAGAGAGAGACACGCACAGAGACAGAGACAGAGACAGAGGGAGAGACAGAGGACCCAGGCTGAAACAGAGCTCTGTGCCTGACCCACGGACCCCGGAGAGGAACCTCAGCCAGTCAGGTGTGTATGAGTCCGCAGGCCTCCACAGAGAGAACAAGCTTTCGCCCATCAGAGTGATCATATGCCTAAATCATGTGCCGGGGTGCGTGGCCGCGCTCAGAGGGAGGCGGGAGAGACCATTTCGGCTCAGAAGCAGGGGGCAGCAGTGGTGGGGAGGGAAGGCAGCGGGACGCTGGGTGGGTACAGATCTGTGTGGCCAGAGGACATGAACAGAAAGGTGCGCGGAAGCATTAGCATCACTGGGTCTGTGAGGCAGAGTCTGCCACACCTCACCTCCTGCCCCACGCTCTTCCTCCTTTACCTGCTATCAGCCAGAGGTTTGTTTGCTTTGGTGTAACAGGCTTCTGCAGCTTGGTAATGATGTAGAGCAAGAGCCAACAGCTGATAGGAGATGTGGAAGCACTCTTCCACAGATCAGCCCTGTGTGTTTGTGTGTGTGTGTGTGTGTCTGTTTGTGTATGTATGTATGTCAGTCTTTAAATTATGAATAGGGTGTGTGTTTTAATAATTCAATAATTTGTGTACTGTCATCTTTGCAAGTTTTCTCATTATCCGAAAGCAGAGTGTATTTCAGAGAGAATGTGTTTTTCGTATCTCCACATCCGTGTGTTCAGTGTATTTCAGAGAGAATGTGTTTTTCGTATCTCCACGTCTGTACGTTCAGTGGGAGTACGCTCAGTGTATTTCAGGGAGAGTGGGAGTACGCTCAGTGTATTTCAGGGAGAGTGGGAGTACGCTCAGTGTATTTCAGGGAGAGTGGGAGTATGCTCAGTGTATTTCAGGGAGAGTGGGAGTACGCTCAGTGTATTTCAGGGAGAGTAGGAGAGAGCTGGCAGGCAAGCCTGCTGAGAACTCAGTTGATTTTCTGGAATTACGAGTGTCGCAAACGAGAGAGGCGCCTGCCGTCTGACATACAGCTTTAGGGAAGTGACATCCTGCAGGAAGGGCAGCATTAAAATAACAGATTTTGTTAGTGTTTCTACTCTTACATGCTCCCATTGTCCTGAAAATCCACTTGTTTAGAATATATCTGTGTCTGTTATTCAATATTGGAACAGGCAGTGCTGTCTGCCTTTCAATACTTGATATATCTGAAATGTTTTCCAATGTTTTGACACAGATGAAAAATAGTTTTAAGGGGGATTTACTGGATACCATGTTAAAATATTTGCTATCATGACATGTATACCTGGGTTTAATATGCTGGGATGAGAGCTGGAATCACGCTGGTCAAAAGTATTTTTAATAAAGCACATTTTACTGCTGAGGCTGTTACAATGCACTGGACAGAGATATTCTCTGACCTTTAGCAAAGAGGCAATCAAGTGGAAACTCCTGGGAAATATTTCAAGATGGAAATAAATACTACACACTTATCTAGTGAGGTGTGTGTAAATCAATGACTCTAGATTTACTTTCCTTTACTTTCAGATTTATCAGACATGTGGCCACTGTAGATACATGACAGGGAACCAAGGAGCTGCTTTATAATACTTACCATCTGACTGGTGATACTGATACACAATATTAAGCCTTCTGGTTAATTAGAGGCTAATTTCTAGTTCTAGTTTCTGGTTATTTTCTCGCTGTAAATACATGGTTGTGGCAGTCACGTGTGGTCTGCGGTGAGAGATCTCAGATTAAAGCGCAGTGATAAGCCTTCGTGAGAGTCCCGCTGCTGCATTTGCGATGGCGTAACGCTCACAGCCCCTGCCATTGTCTGAGGGGCAGGTCAGACCTCATTCCAGCAGGAGCAGAGAGAGAGAAATGATTACGAGCAAGAGCGCTTGCTGTGACCGCCGCAATGCTCGGCTCTGCCCGCTGCTGCCGCCAGGTGTGCATGACTCAGAGAAATTCCACACAGCGCGGACATCCCTGCACACTCACCGCTCTGTCACCCTGAGCCCCGCCCCCTCGCTGCCTCCCGCTGATGCATCCGTGACACACACTCCACACTCCACACTCCACACTCCACACTCCACACACACACTCCACACTCCACACTCCACACTCCACACACACACTCCACACTCCACACTCCACACTCCACACACACACTCCACACTCCACACTCCACACTCCACACACACACTCAACACTCCACACTCCACACTCCACACTCCACACACACACTCCACACTCCACACTCCACACTCCACACACACACTCCACACTCCACGGCAGGGCTCATCAGGGTTATTATTATAAGCGACACACTTCCCAACACTTCCACTGCGGGGAATGTGTGTTTCTCTGGAGTGACAGTGAAAGTTAGTTGTGTTAGTTACTGAAGCAGACATCACACTTTCATTTCCCTCTCCTTCTTTCTACTTAACTCACAATCCTTACAAGCTCTGGTGGTTGTTTAAAGCTTAAAGGTGATTGTGTTAAAGCTCCATGGCTACTGAGTCAACATTATGTGATGCTGTGCAGCAGTGAGGGGAGTGATCTCAGGTGATTGTCGGGGTGTGACTCACAGCTTGCTGGCTTTATGAGAGATTAATGAAATATGAAGAGGGAAATCTGATCCGTTACTCTGCGTAACGTCGCCAGCCTGCCATCACTCACCTCCTGCCCGTTCAGGGTGCAGGAGGCCGTCTAACCTATGATTTTATACAGCCAGTCAGAGTGCCCAGTGCCATGAACTGAGAAATGAATCATGGGTGGTGAGGACTGATGCTTCATTTGAAAAGATTTTTTGTTATATTTATGTTTGGATTTTGTTGTGTGAATCTCTCAGATTGATCTCTGATGCTTAAACCACTGAAGAGTTTCCAGATGTAAATGTGCACAGACTCTGCTGCTGTTGTTACTGTTACTGCTGCTGCTGTTACTGATGTTACTGCTGCTGTTACTGCTGCTGCTGTTACTGCTGCTGCTGCTGCTGCTGCTGCTGTTACTGCTGCTGCTGCTGCTGCTGCTGCTGCTGTTACTGCTGCTGCTGCTGTTACTGCTGCTGCTGCTGCTGCTGCTGCTGCTGCTGTTACTGCTGCTGTTACTGCTGCTGCTGCTGTTACTGCTGCTGCTGCTGCTGCTGTTACTGCTGTTACTGCTGTTACTGCTGCTGCTGCTGCTGCTGTTACTGCTGCTGTTACTGCTGCTGCTGCTGCTGTTACTGCTGCTGCTGCTACTGCTGCTGCTGCTCCTGCTGCTGTTACTGCTGCTGCTGCTGCTGCTGTTACTGCTGCTGTTACTGCTGCTGCTGCTGCTGTTACTGCTGTTACTGCTGCTGCTGCTGCTGCTGCTGCTGCTGTTACTGCTGCTGTTACTGCTGCTGCTGTTACTGCTGCTGCTGTTACTGTTACTGCTGCTGCTGTTACTGTTACTGCTGCTGCTGTTACTGCTGTTACTGCTGCTGCTGCTGCTGTTACTGCTGCTGCTGCTGCTGCTGTTACTGCTGCTGTTACTGCTGCTGCTGTTACTGCTGCTGCTGTTACTGTTACTGCTGCTGCTGTTACTGCTGCTGCTGCTGCTGCTGTTACTGCTGCTGCTGTTACTGCTGCTGCTGCTGCTGCTGTTACTGTTACTGCTGCTGCTGCTGCTGCTGTTACTGCTGCTGCTGCTGCTGTTACTGCTGTTACTGCTGCTGCTGCTGCTGCTGTTACTGCTGCTGCTGCTGCTGTTACTGCTGTTACTGCTGCTGCTACTGCTGCTGTTACTGCTGCTGCTGCTGTTACTGCTGCTGTTACTGCTGCTGCTGCTGTTACTGCTGCTGCTGCTGCTGTTACTGCTGTTACTGCTGTTACTGCTGCTGCTGCTGCTGCTGTTACTGCTGGTGATGCTGACACGCTAACGCCAACGCTGTGTGCTGTGGTGATGCTGACATGCTAACGCTAATGCTGAGTGTTGTGGTGATGCTAACGCTGTGTCCTGTCCCTTGCAGTAGTGGTGTGATGGCTCAGTCCCGCAGCCTGATGTCGGAGGACCAGTTCCTCTGCTCCATCTGCCTGGATGTCTTCACCAACCCGGTGTCCACGCCGTGCGGCCACAGTTTCTGCATGACCTGCATTGGGGACTACTGGGACAGCAGCAAGGCCTGCCAGTGCCCACTGTGCAAGGAGAGCTTCCGCAAGCGGCCCGAGCTGCACATCAACCGCACCCTGCGCGAGATCACAGAGCAGTTCAAGCGCATGTCTGGGGGCGTGGCTGGGGGTGTGTTCGGGGGCGAGGCCACGGACGCGAGTGCGGGAGGGGTTGGCGGGGCCATGGCGGACCGGCCACCCAGATTGGGCGAGCTCCCAGGTGACCTCTTTGCCGAGATGAAGCAGCGTTTCCAGAGACCTGTGGCTGACGACTCCACCGCTTCCGCCTCCGCCCCCTCCCCTGAAGCGCCCGCCCCCAGCCCCGCCCCCAGCCCCGCCCAACTGACTCTCAGACGCAACACCATTACCAATGCCCTCCCTCAGTGCCCCGCCCCCGGCCCCAGCCCCGCCCCCTTGGTGCCTGCCCCCCCGTGCCCCCCACTGGCCAGCCGCAGGTACACGCTGAGCGGGCCAGCGGACAGCCTGGATGCCCCGCAGTGCGTCAGACACCACCAGCGGCTGGAGCTCTTCTGCAGGACGGACCAGACCTGCGTCTGTACTGAGTGCACCGAGACCGAGCACCGCTCTCACACCATCATCCCTGCCAAGAGGGAGTGGCTCATCAAGAAGGTGGGGCTACAGACGCCGGCCACACACCACGTACCGCGCCATCCTACTGCACACCCTGCCATTCTACCACACACCCTGTCATCCTACCACACACCGCATCATCCTACCACACACACACCCTACCACCCTACCACACACCGTGCCAACACCCAACCACACACACCCTATCCCTCCTACCGCACACCGTGCCAACACCCAACCGCACACACCCTATCCCTCTACCACACACTCTGCCACCCTACCACACACCGCACCATCCTACCACACACTGCACCATCCTACCACACACCATCCTACCACACACTGCACCATCCTACCACACACCCTGCCATCCTACCGCACACAAACCATCCTACCACACACTGCACCATCCTACCACACACTGCGCCATCCTCTCACACACCATACCAATCCAAACAGAATACATTCATGTTTACATTCATGGATGTAAACTAAATAATTAATCAGAAGGTATAGAAATGATGAAATCATTAATCATTGATTCATATCAGAATTTAGATGACCTGCAGGTGCTACAGCCCTGTTGACGTTAGTCCATGTGTGTACAGCGTCGGGTGTGGTTCTGATCTGTGTTTTTCTGGGTTCAGTCTCAGCTCGGGATCGGGTCTTGGTTCTGATCTGTGTTTTTCTGGGTTCAGTCTCAGCTCGGGATCGGGTCTTGGTTCTGATCGGTGTTTCTCTGGGTTCAGTCTCAGCTCGGGATCACAGAGGTGGAACTGCAGGGCATGATCCGTGACAGGGAGAGAAAGGTGCAGGAGATCCGAGCGTCTATGGAGGACATCAGGGTGAGTTCTGTCCAAATGACCAATCCCCTTTCACTTTACTGCCATATGCTCTCCACATGACCAATCCCCTTTCATTTCACATGGATGCGCTGTGTCCTGGCTGCTGTCCCTGCGTCGGGTGCGCACTCCGCATGCCTTGCGTTCTGGGGGAAAGGTGGCAGCCTCGGTGTCAGATTACAAAGGCAGATTCGCATGCTGCCGGTATGTCACCTGCACCCTGCCTCACCTGGACCTGCTCCAGCACACGGGGAGCTCTCACGCTTTAACAACACTGTCTGGAACAAAGTGTTCTGTGACTCTGCAAGGAAATCAGATACAAGCCTCACAGGAGGTGCGCATCACCTGTGACAGACTGAAATCATTTCATCATCTCATTTCAGTTTTCATCTGAGCTAACTGACCGATACTTTGCCCTGCAGGCTGATAATCTCAAACTGACATGTTCCTATACAATAACAGTGTGAACCACTGAGTTACTCTTTCTTATCATACACATCTTAACACAAGCACACATGGAGCTCATATTCTTGCTTCACTTACAGCCCTTTGCTGTGATGATAATGAAGCTCTAGTGTGGTTTGGATGAGGCTGATGCGAACAGCAGCTGCTGTTTTACGCAGCACAGAGCAGAGAGCAGGCAGAGTTTGGGTTAAAGTGAGGGAGAGATCAGCAGGGAGGGAGAGAGCAGCAGCAGCAGGGAGAGATCAGCAGGGAGGGAGAGAGCAGCAGCACAGAGGGAGAGAGCAGCAGCAGGAAGGAAGAGAGCAGCAGCAGGAAGGAAGAGAGCAGCAGGGAGGGAGAGAACAGCAGGGAGGGAGAGCAGCAGCAGGCAGGCAGAGAGCAGCAGCAGGAAGGAAGAGAGCAGCAGCAGGAAGGAAGAGAGCAGCAGGGAAGGAGAGAACAGCAGGGAGGGAGAGCAGCAGCAGGCAGGCAGAGAGCAGCAGCAGGAAGGAAGAGAGCAGCAGCAGGAAGGAAGAGAGCAGCAGGGAGGGAGAGAACAGCAGGGAGGGAGAGCAGCAGCAGGCAGGCAGAGAGCAGCAGCAGGGAGAGAACAGCAGCAGGCAGGGAGAGAGCAGCAGGCAGGTAGAGAACAGCAGCAGGGAGAGAGCAGCAGCAGGCAGGGAGAGAACAGCAGCAGGGAGGGAGAGAGCAGCAGGGAGGGTGACGTTTGCCTCCCGCCCTGCAGACGGCGGCGGAGCGGGAGACAGAGGGCAGCGTGCA